>NC_056448.1:4476415-4681415 GCF_018296145.1 Oncorhynchus tshawytscha
CTCTTTCGCTACCTCTCTCTTTTGCTACCTCTCTCTCTCGCTACCTCTCTCTCTTTCGCTACCTCTCTCTCTCGCTACCTCTCTCTCTCTCTTTCACTACCTCTCTCTCTTTCGCTACCTCTCTCTCTCTCTCTCTCTCTCTTTCGCTACCTCTCTCTCTCCCTCTCTTTCGCTACCTCTCTCTCTACCTCTCTCTCTCTCTCTCGCTACCTCTCTCTCTCGCTACCTCTCTCTCTCTCTCGCTACCTCTCTCTCTCTCGCTACCTCTCTCTCTCTCTCGCTACCTCTCTCTCTCTCTCTCTACCTCTCTCTCTCGCTACCTCTCTCTCTCGCTACCTCTCTCTCTCTCTCGCTACCTCTCTCTCTCTCTCTCGCTACCTCTCTCTCTCTCTCTCGCTACCTCTCTCTCTCTCTCTCTCGCTACCTCTCTCTCTCTCTCTCGCCACCCCTCTCTCTCTCTCGCCACCCTCTCTCTCTCTCTCGCTCTCTCTCTCTCTCTCTCGCTACCTCTCTCTCTCTCTCTCTACCTCTCTCTCTCGCTACCTCTCTCTCTCTCTCGCTACTCTCTCTCTCTCTCTCGCTACCTCTCTCTCTCTCGCTACCTCTCTCTCTCTCTACCTCTCTCTCTCTCGCTACCTCTCTCTCTCTCGCTACCTCTCTCTCTCTCTCTCTCTCTCTCTCTCGCTACCTCTCTCTCTCTCTCTCTCGCTACCTCTCTCTCGCTACCTCTCTCTCTCTCTCTCTCTCTCTCTCTCTCTCTCGCTACCTCTCTCTCTCTCTTTCGCTACCTCTCTCTCTCTCTCTCTCTCTCTTTCGCTACCTCTCTCTCTCTCTCTCTTTCGCTACCTCTCTCTCTCTCTCTCTCTTTCGCTACCTCTCTCTCTCTTTCGCTACCTCTCTCTCTCCCTCTCTTTCGCTACCTCTCTCTCTACCTCTCTCTCTCTCTCTCGCTACCTCTCTCTCTCGCTACCTCTCTCTCTCTCTACCTCTCTCTCGCTCTCTCTCTCGCCTCCTCTCTCTCTCTCTCTCGCTACCTCTCTCTCTCTCTCTCGCTACCTCTCTCTCTCTCTCTCTCTTTCGCTACCTCTCTCTCTCTCTCTCTCTTTCGCTACCTCTCTCTCTCTCTTTCGCTACCCTCTCTCTCTCTCTCTCTCTTTCGCTACCTCTCTCTCTCCCTCTCTTTCGCTACCTCTCTCTCTACCTCTCTCTCTCTCTCTCTCGCTACCTCTCTCTCTCTCTCTCTCGCTACCCTCTCTCTCTCGCTACCTCTCTCTCTCTCGCTATCTCTCTCTCTCTCTCTCTCTCGCTACCTCTCTCTCTCTCTCTCGCTACCTCTCTCTCTCTCTCTCTCGCTACCTCTCTCTCTCTCTCTCTCTCGCTACCTCTCTCTCTCTCTCTCTCTCGCTACCTCTCTCTCTCTCTCTCTCTCGCTACCTCTCTCTCTCTCTCTCTCTCGCTACCTCTCTCTCTCTCTCTCTCTCTCTCTCTCGCTACCTCTCTCTCTCTCTCTCTCTCTCTCTCTCTCTCGCTATCTCTCTCTCTCTCTCGCTACCTCTCTCTCTCTCTCTCTCTCTCTCTCTCTACCTCTCTCTCTCTCGCTACCTCTCTCTCTCTCTCTCGCTACCTCTCTCTCTCTCTCTCGCTACCTCTCTCGCTACCTCTCTCGCGCCTCTCTCTCTCTCTCTCTCTCGCTACCTCTCTCTCTCTCTCTCTCTCTCTCGCTACCTCTCTCTCTCTCGCTACCTCTCTCTCTCTCTCGCTACCTCTCTCTCTCTCTCGCTACCTCTCTCTCTCTCGCTACCTCTCTCTCTCTCTCTCGCTACCTCTCTCTCTCTCTCGCTACCTCTCTCTCTCTCTCTCTCTCTCTCTCTCTCTCGCTACCTCTCTCTCTCCTCTCTACCTCTCTCTCTCTCTCGCTACCTCTCTCTCTCTCTCGCTACCTCTCTCTCTCTCGCTACCTCTCTCTCTCTCTCTCTCTCTCTCTCTCTCTCTCTCTCTCTCTCGCTACCTCTCTCTCTCTCTCTCTCTCTCTCTCTCTCTCTCTACCTCTCTCTCTCTCTCTCTCTCTCTCTCTACCTCTCTCTCTCTCTCTCGCTCGCTCTCTCTCTCTCTCGCTACCTCTCTCTCTCTCTCGCTACCTCTCTCTCTCTCTCGCTACCTCTCTCTCTCTCTCGCTACCTCTCTCTCTCTCTCTCGCTACCTCTCTCTCTCTCTACCTCTCGCTACCTCTCTCTCTCTCTCTCTCGCTCTCTCTCTCTCTCTCTCTCTCTCTCTCGCTACCTCTCTCTCTCTCTCGCTACCTCTCGCTATCTCCCTCCCTCTCTCTTCGCTATCTCTCTCTCTCTCGCTACCTCTCTCTCTCTCTCTCGCTACCTCTCTCTCTCTCTCTCGCTACCTCTCTCTCTCTCTCTCGCTACCTCTCTCTCTCGCTACCTCTCGCTATCTCCCTCCCTCTCTCGCTTCGCTATCTCCCTCTCTCTGGTTGGGAGGCTAACCAATGTTAACACATAATAATAAACAGACAGTCGTCTGGATTTAATTGAAGTGAGAGAGATAAAGGAGAGTGATTCCTCGGGAGGAGAGGAGGAGAAAGGTGCTTCTGGTTGTTTTATTCTATTAGCCTCTCTCGCCTCATCGTGCGATTTGGCTAATTGACAAGAGTAATGTGACGACAGAACAAATGGAAATTGTGTGCTTTTGTGTTGCGAGGGTGGTGGGGGTAGTGGTCTGTACTCCTGTATCTGTCTTACTCTGTGAGTGAGCCGTGAAGCCATACTCTACAACCACTGCATACAGTAAACGAGTTACCGTATTTTCTCATAGTATGCCTCAATTGACATCTCAGCCCTTTGAGACAATTACCGTACATCATTAACAGATGGTGGAATTATTTAAAACCCCTCGCCATGTCATTTGAAGAAAGTGACACTCGATTAAAAAATAAAAAAAAGAAGATAGATCGACAACACGTTCAACTCAATCGCGTAATTGTGTGCCTGAGGTAAGAGGTGTGTGCGTGTGTAGGACTTGTTGCTAAGCTACTGAATAAAGAGATGGTGCACTGCTTAAGTGTTCCAAAAATACCTCCTAACTGGCAGCCAGCCCTCTCCTCTCCGTTGATCTAGTGAGCAGGTCACCCCACTTTGTAATGGCCTGTTGAATTAGATAGTTAGCAATAAAGTTGCTAGCTGCTCATTTGTTACACGTGCGATCCCTGCTAAGATGGCTCCTAAACGAGACACTTAAAATATCGAGGATATCTCCATCTTATAAGAAAGAACGCTTCTCTCTGGGCTGAGTGTTGTGTGACTGTTGATCAAGGGTGTTGTGCTGTGCGCGTGCATGCGTGCGTCTTGTTCATATCGATGGAGCTTCAGTCACGTACTATGACTACTTTGCATGAACAGAAACACACACGCATACACACCAATGTATTGTGTTCTCTTTTTCAATTTGGTTGTGCTGTTCTGTCCTCATCACAACACACTCGAGGTTCAAAACACACTCACCGTAACACAAGGTTTTATCAGTGTTTCCAGCTGACTGTTTATCCATCTGCAGTAAAACGATCATATTGGATTAAATCAATGCTGCCCTCAGCCAACTGAGCTCCCAACTCAAAGTAATGGAAGGGCTCCATTGGCATGGCAACGGCAATCAAAACAGCTGCTATTATTTTTGGAACTATATGTACTGAACAAAAATATCAACACAACATGTAAAGTGTGTTTCATGAGCTGAAATAAAAGATTTCTCTTAAATGTTATTTACATCCCTGTTAGTGAGCATTTCTCCTTTGCCAAGATGATAATCCATCCACCTGACAGATATGTCATGAAGCTGATCAAATAGCATGATCATTACACAGGTGCACCCTGTGCTGGGGACAATAGGGCCACTCTACAATGTGCAGGTTTGTCACACAACACAATGCCACAGATGTCTCAAGTTTTGAGGGAGCTTGCAATTGGCATGTTGACTGCAGGAATGTCCACCAGAGCTGTTGCCAGAGAATTGAATGTTAATTTCTCTACCATAAGCCGCCTCGACGTCGTTGTAAAGAATTTGGCAGTATGTCCAACTGGCCTCACATCCGCAGACGACGTGTAACCACGCCAGCCCAGGACCTCCACATCCGACTTTTTCACCTGTGGGATCGTCTGAGACCAGCCACCTGGAAAGCTGATGAAACTGAGGAGTATTTCTGTGTGTAATAAAGCCCTTTAGTGAGGAGAAACTCACACTGATTGGCTTGGCCCAACCATGGCTGCGTCCTTCCCAAGTCGTGTGAAATCCATAGATGGGCCACAGATGATGTCATCTCTTCTCTCCACTGCCCTTTCCCAGCTGGACAAAAGGAACAACTATGTGAGAAGGCTATTAATTGACTACAGCTCAGCTTTCAACACCATAGTGCCCACAATAGTGGTGCCCACAAGGACCCTGGGACTAAACACCTCCCTCTGCAATTGGATCCTGGTCTTCATGATGGGCCGCCCCCAGGTGGTAAGGGTAGGTAACAACACATCCACCATGCTGATCCTCAACACCGGGGCCCCTCAGGGGTGAGTACTCAGTCCCCTCCTGTATTCCCTGTTCACTCATGACTGATGGCCAGGCACAACTCCAACACCATCATTATGGTTTGCCGATGACAGCAGTGGTAGGCCTTAACACCGACAACGATGAGACAGCCTATAGGGAGGAGGTCAGTGATCTGACCGTGTGGTGCCAGAACAACAACTTCTCCCTCAACGTGATCAAGACAATGGAGATGATTGTGGACTACAGGAAAAGGAGGTTTGAGCACGCCCCTATTCTCATCGACGGGGCTGTAGTGGAGCAGGTTGAGAGCTTCAAGTTACTTGGTGTCCATATCACCAACAAACTAACATGGTCCAAGCACACCAAGACAGTCGTGAAGTGGGCACGACAAAGCCTATTCCCCCTCAGGAGACTGAAAAGATTTGGCATGGGTCCTCAGATCCTCAGTTATACAGCTGCACCATCGAGAGCGTCCTGTCCTGACTTGTTGCTTCACCGCCTAGTATAGCAACTGCTCGGCCTCCGACCGCAAGGCACTACAGAGGGTAGTTCTTACAGGCCTAGTACATCACTGGGGCCCAGCTTCCTGCCATCCAGGACCTCTATACCAGGCGGTGTCAGAGGAAGACCCTAAAAATTGTCAGACTCCAGTCACCCTAGTTATAGATTGTTCTCTCTGCTAACACACGACAAGTGGTACCGGAGTGCCAAGTCTACGTCCTAAAGACTTCTTAACAGCTTCTACCCCCAAGCCATAAGACTCCTGAACAGCTAATCAAATATTTACCCAGGCTATTTGCATCTCCCTCCCCTCTTTTACACTGCTGCTGCTGTTTTATTATCTATGCATAGTCACTTTAATAACTCCACCTACATATTACCTCGACTAACCAGTGCCCCCGCACATTGACTCTGTTCCGGTACCCCCTGCATATAGCCTCGTATCTATCTTATTTTTCTTAACTGCATTGTTAGTTAAGGGCTTGTAAGTAAGCATTTCACTGTAAGGTCTACACCGGTTGTATTTGGCGCATGTGACAAATTGTTGCGTTTAATATTTTTGTTGGGTATAATTATGATACGGCAGCATTATTATCGTGATGAAAGCAGTTTGCTGGTTGAGAAGACGGCAGCCTGTGACTCAGACTTTGCCCCAGACTTTGCCCACCTCTCTGCTCCTGGCCAAGAGAGCCTTCCTTCAGAATCTCAGAATGAGGGGGATCGCCTAGCAACCAGGGTTCTAACTGTTAAGAGAGAGAAATGACTCATTTCTAAGCACTTAAAATATTGGAGTCCATTAGTGACCAAAGAAAAGTAATGATTATGGTAATTGTTCAATAATAAAGACGGTGACACTATGGTATTTAATGTTATTAGGAACTTTACAATACAAGTTATGATAATGCCTGATGGTGTCATGACTTTGCTTTTAACTTGAATCTGATGACTGTTATTTTATCTAATCAACTAACTATGTTTAATTGTTACCCCATTTAGATAACAGTTTACTCATTAGGAATTGGGGCACCATGATAGCGGTTCTTTAAAGAGTTACCATCTCCCAAATTAAAGTCAAGGCTCATCACGGGCCTGAGCTAGTATTCCCCCCCTTTAGGCCTTGGGACCCCTCCCCCGACCAGCGGATGGTGTCTGAGGCACAAACGAAAAGGTTGGACCCTTTGTACGGGTTGTCAGCAGGTTGGCTATAACCTTTCAACCAAATCTCCTGGTGTTGTGGTCTGCCATTCACCACAGCGTCCGTGTGTGGCAACCGTTCCAGTACCTGCGAACTGAGACGAGGATATCTTTCTGCGATATTGCACAGTGTTTCACCAGTCGGGTCAGTGGCAGGACTGACGCCGTTAGTTTCATTGTAAGGGGTTTCAGTCCCCCTCAAAGCGGAAAATATATCATCGGAAGCAGAGTCCACTCTGACCATTGATGCTTTGTTTCCTGAAGACGGCCATGGTGCTTGCGGAAGTGTCTGAAGGACAAGGGGAAGGTAATCTTAGCTACAGTATGGCAGGACTCCAAGAAGGAGTGAAGTTACTCACTCACGGAGAATGCTGGCTTGCAATCATGAAAAGAATAGTGACGAGATATCGTGATATCTGCTTGAGTCACATTCTGCACCAAGAGGTGTCGAAACGCCTGTTTCCCAAGGGGTCCACAGATATTCCTTGTGGATGACTGTGTTGCGGCCAGCGTCCGGAGTAGACCGTACGGTCAGTGGAGACGGCAGGGTTACTTGTGACCACTGGGGAAAAGGCCAAAAAAACAATACAGACAATGTCTTCATCAAACAACACTATTTCACGACGCGTCGGTGACATGGCAAGAGATGTTTTGAAACAATTACTGCTTCGCATACAAGCCAGTGAATTCTATGTGTTACAGCTGGATGAGTCAACAGACGTGGCTGGCCTGGCACAGCTCCTGGTATGTGTCCGTTACAGCTGGATGAGTCAACAGATGTGGCTGGCCTGGCACAGCTCCTGGTATGTGTCCGTTACGTTTATGGGGGGTCAATTAAGGAAGACATCCTCTTCTGCAAACTACTGGAAACTAGGACATGAGAGGATATTTTTAAAGTACTGGACAGCTTTGTGACATCAGATGGACTTTGGTGGTCAAGATGTGTTGGTATCTGTACTGATGGTGTAAAAGCCATGACGGGGAGACAGTTGAGTGGCTCTTTCTACCAAGGGAATGCCTGACAGCTTGAAAGATCTTTTGGACACTACAGTAAAAATGGTTAACTTTGTTGAAGCAAGGCCCCTGAACTCGTGTATTTTCTGCATTATGCAATGATATGGGCAGCGACCATGTAACGGTTTTACAACACACAGATGTACATTGGTTATCAAGTGGCAAAGTATTGACACATTGTTTTGAATTGAGATACAGGCTTAGTTTTCTTTACTGACCATAATTTTCACTTGTCTGACCGCTTGCATGATGAATAGTTTCTCACACGGCTGGCCTATCTGGGTGATATTTTACAAAATCATCAAACACATTGATATGTTCTTAGCAGACAGAGGACGCATTGGATGGCTACCCAGACACAACAGAAACTGACAGGCTTTACCTTTTGAAGTGAATGTCTAATAGTTCGGGGGACCGGCCATCTCCTAATGGCAGCGATTATTTTTCTTGGGGTTTCACATTTCCCTTCCTGATCTGATATCCCCGGTACTCCACTTCGCCGTAGCCCAGCTTGCACTTGTGGGGGTTCACGGGCAGACCTGCATCCCTTAGCGCATCAACCACGGCCTGTAACTTACACAGATGTGACTCCCAATTGTCACTGTGCACAATTATGTCATCCAGATAAGCCATTGTTTACTCACTCACTCCATGAGTCGCTGAAATGTTGCTTGTGCCCCGTGGAGCCCGAAAGGCAGAACCCGGAAGTGGTATAGCCCCCCCCGGGGTGGAGAAAGCAGTCTTCTCCTGGGAGGACGATGCCAGTGGCACCTGCCATCAGGTCCAAGGTGCCGATGTATCTCGCCATCCACAAGCGGTCGATCAGTTCGTCCACCTAGGGCATGGTAGGCATCAAACTTACTGACGTCGTTCAGGCCCCGGAAGTCATTACAGAAGCGGATGGTTCTGTCCGGTTTTGGAACCAACACTCCATAAAGGGGAGCCTGAGGTCTTCCTCGCACGGTGGCTTGCTTGCCGGAGCGGGGTTGTCTCCCTCCTCCGGGTCCGACTTGGGCCCAGTGGACACCTCTTGTGGCGGTGGTTGGGTTGCACAGGCCACTGTATTTTTTTTCCTTCTCTTCCTACCTCCCATGCTCGCCTCCCCAGGTCCCTCCTCCACAGTGCCTGGAAGAGAGGGTAGTCTCCACCGAGGAGAATGGACACAGATGGGTTAGGAACAGTTCCCACGTGCTTCTGGCACTCCCCCTTTGGGGTGGTTATCCTCACGGGTGCCGTTGGGTGCCTCTTCGTGTCCCTGTGGACACTGTTACCTCCTCGTCCCCCGGTTCCTCCTTCCCCTCTCGTGTGAGCCACTGCGGGTGGACCAGGGTCACCATGCTGCCGGAGTCTTGCAGAGCGCTGGTGTCGATGCCATCGATTCGTACCGGAACCATCAGAGGGGCCGTCTCGGTGTGCGCCCAACAGGAGGCGCCCAACGTCGCCTCACGTACCTCCCCTCTATTACCTTCTATAGACCTCCTGGGATACCACAATTATATATATTTATATTTGCTTTTGTCATTAGTTTCCTAGTTCTCTGCTTCTGCTGTGCACTGCAGTACTGGACCAATGTCAATCTCTGCTGGCGGCCACACTTCAGGTCTAAACTGGAGAGAACCTTCACAAGGCCTGCACCTGACAGTTTATTTTGGAGGGTGTTTGTCGCAATTCCTGCTGTTTTTTTCTTCTTATTGCATTGTGATCTAACATTCTAAGACCTTTTGGCATAGTTTTGGATTATATCACTGCTGTGGTCCGCTTTCCATTTTGTGAGGGTTCATGAATTTGTGAGGGAATGGGGTTAACCTCTGATGGCTTGCTCACTATTATTATATTTTGTAAAGTTTGGCTTTTGAGTCAAAACATTTTAAATGAATTTATAGACCTTAATGAATCATCAGTACTGGATCACTAATGTGGGAGTTGGACTACAATGAAGTTTTGATGAAATGTAATTGATTTAGCAATGTTAATGATTAATCATACCTGTATAGGCTATCTGGGAACTCAACTTGAATTTACCTGAAAGTGTTGCTGTATCTAGGTAAAGGTGGAAAATTTTTAAAAATGTCTCATTGGTTGGAACAAATTAATTTGTTCCTTATCTGAATATCAACCTGGTAGAAGTGTTTGTTTGGCTATTTAAGTTCCTTGTTTATTTTACTATGCAAGTCAGTTGTTAAATCGAATGAGACAACAATGTCCTTTCAGAGATTGGTTGGATATTATTATGGAGTGTAACCCGTTGTTACAGATATGAGAAGATTTTTTTTTCCCCAAAAAATTGCTGCAGATTCTTCACCACAAGGGGTCACTTACCCCTGAAAGCTGATCTCACACAGGATTCCATCTCCCAAGGTGGGGTTTCCGCTGTAAATAAAGGAGAATGGCTTCTCTCTTTGTTAGCCTCTAATGCAAAGATGGCCGTTCTTGTACAAGAATGTTCACTTCAAGCACAAAAAGGGTCCCCTTCAATTCGGGAACGGGGGTTTACTAACGACGTCTCACGTTCAACCCAATCAGCGTTTCTTGCTAGCAATGTTACCGGAATTCGCGGTAACATTGAGAAATATTTGCCTATTCTTGCTCGAGAGATGGAGAGAGAATACTTTGCATTGATCAAACAAATATATTTTCTCAAATGTCCTTAATCGGCTGGCCCTTATGTCCTAGTTTTGGAAATGTAATAATTCACCCTACACACTCTGACCCTTTGTGAGATATACAACACCGGAGTCAATCTTTCCCTGCTATCTGGGTTGAAAGCAAACACACACTCAACAACAATCCTGCCCACTGCTCTTTGGTGTATAATTTCATTATGCCACACAATTCATGTAGACTGAATTCAACAGTGGGGCCCAATTTTGTTATCGATTCCTTGCACGTGGCTCCAATATGTCGTCACTTTACTTTAACATTAATTTGACTGTTATTTATCTAACTATGGATAACTATGTTGATTGTTACCCAACTTAAGTTAATCATATAACAATTAACTAATTAGGAATTGGGGCACCACGAGAGCAGTTGTTTAGAGGTACCATATCCCAAATTAAACTCTAAAGGTCTTTACTTATTACATCTATAAACAGTCAACTTATTAATCATAACTGTGTATCGTATCATCATTCTGAACAGTTGTAACCTCCCTTGCATCTGCAAAAACGCAAGCCTTACTTATGATTCAGTACTACATAAATTGGCTTAGTATAACTTTGGCAAAGCGTCAAGTCTCTAAAATGTAGTGTTCGTAACATATTGTCGTTTTGGGAACCGACAAAATGTATTGAGATCCGATGTTTTTCCGAGAGAATTTGCTTTGTGTCGGCCTAGTTTCACCTAGCTCCTTCCTCCTCCATCCTATTTCCTACTCTGACTACCATATTTGGTGGTGAGAAAATGTTGTAGCCCCTGTGACGTGTCTGGTTTACCCCTTCTGTCTGTGTTATTAGTGTGTGAAGGCTAATTACAATGCTAATAGATCGTGTCACTGTTTCTCTAGGTTCTGACGGAGCAGGGCTGCGTGTTCCAGGAGAGACATGGTTGGGAGAGACCAGGATGGTTCAACCAGGATGGCGCTGCTCCAGTAAGAAACACGCATCTGAGCGGTTGCTGGTCTGAAATCCTTCATCTGCCTCCTGCTGTTGTGCCCTTGGGCAAGGCACCTAAGCCCTAGAAACAGTTCCAGGGCACACCTGTCACAATGGATGATAATTAATTTTTGTTCTTGAAAGGATTTGAAAGCAAGTTCATACCATCTGATAACATTGGGTCAGGTGGTTCGTACAGAGAGGAGATAAAGTAAAGTTTCTGACCATTGACCTAATGTTTGTGGTTGTAGGTTCTGGACTATGATTGGTACGGGGCTTATGATATTAGCAAGAACCAGAACTACAAATACAACGAGCTGCTTGGCAAGGAGTACACGTTTGACTACCCTCCACATCACCACGTGGTAAGCATCTGTTGGTACTCTCAACTTCTACCCGGTACAACCAGAGGATGGGACTCCCCCTCTGAATCTGGTTCCTTTCAAGGTTTATTCCTTCTAGTCTTTTCCCCCCTTGCCACTGTGCTGGCAGTTGCTTTTTGCGGTCTTGTTTGGGTTACTGTGAAGCACGTAGTGACCAAATGTTGCTTCATGAATTCATTTGATAGATTTTTCAGCCGAAATTTCAGTCCTTACAGGGATGTGTATTTGTTTTTCAGATAAAAAATGAGTGTCTGTCGTGCAGACATGGAGTCTCGGTGTTTAACATGTCCTACTTTGGAAAGTTTTACCTCACCGGGCCAGATGCTAAGAAGGCTGCCGATTGGCTATTCTCCGCAGATGTCAACAAAATCCCAGGTGAGTCTTCGTGCACGACTACCACAGAATGTTTGCATTCACAAAAATGTGTGCACACAGACACACCCACCCACACTGCTGGCCCCTGAATAATGTAGCCCAGCAGTACCCAGTGAGGCAGGAGAGGAGATGCAGGACTGTTTAAATTACAGATGAGTTTTGAGGTACTGTCCAATCCATCTGTCCCCACACACATCCTCTGGCCCATGCTGCATGTGAACACACTGGAACACTGTGGCTTTGATCTCACTTAGTCATAGTGAGAGGTCTTAGCTAACCTTCATGCCACCATATGGCCAGGCCATGACCCCGTGTCTAACACGAGGATATTCTTCATCCATAGGGCCTTGGAACTTCTCCTGACTAGGAAAAATGGCTATACATTAAATAATGTTATTGGTCAGGTGACAATAGTCAGGTCCTACTAATCAGTCAATCGATGACATGTGTACATAGCCCTTTTTCGAGCAAACATTTGTCACAAAATGCTTCACAGTACTCATCACACCTCCCTTCTGCTGTATGTGTGTGTCCTCCAATGAGCTGGTTTGCTTGACAGCTGGATCCTTGTGTTGCAGGCTCTACTGTGTACACCTGTATGCTGAACAAGAGAGGAGGATCTGAGGCTGATCTCACAGTCAGCCGGCTCGAGGCTGGCGCTGCCAACCTGCCCCTGGCTCCAGAGGCCAACGGTAAAGAGGAGAGTGGGATGGGGATTTCGTTCATTTCAATATTCATTTATTATGTATTCGACAGGGACATTGCACATGTATTATTAATCATCATCTGTGACTTACTTACCACCTGTGACTTAACCTCAGGAAATATATACCACTTAGCAGAGTGTGTGTGATCCCAGCGGAAATGGAACCCACGACGTTGGCATTGCCAGTGCTACTCTCTCACCAACTGAACCTCACCGGACCTATTCACATCTTGTGACTGAACCTTAGGAAATGCCAGTGCTACTCTCTCACCAACTGAACCTCACCGGACCTATTCACATCTTGTGACTTAACCTCAGGAAATGCCAGTGCTACTCTCACCAACTGAACCTCACCGGACCTATTCACATCTTGTGACTGAACCTTTTAGAGTGGACGTTCTCTGTAGTGACGCCCTTGTAGAGTATTTTAAGTAGCACGGCGGTGCTACAGTAGATCGCTTGTAAATAGCAGTGGTCAGAGACGCCGTGGCCAAAAATCTGTCTTGCGTACTACTTGCTAAAATGACATACTGCCCAGTCAAAGCTCTTCTCTGTCCTGGCACCCAAATGGTGGAACTGGCTTCCCCCTGAACCTAGGACAGCAGAGTCCCTGCCCATCTTCCGACTATCTTAAATAATCACACGGCACCTCCTCTTCTCCCCTCCCCCACACTGTGTGTAAAATGAATAAAAATACAAAATAAAAACTTTGGAACTTACACTCTCAGTTGACCTTTCCACCTTACTAGCACCGACTTTGCTGATTAGTACATTTTTCCTCAATAATGTAGCTATGATACAGTATGTGGTTGTCCCATCTAGCTATCTAAAGATGAATGCACGAACTGTAAGTTGCTCTGCATAAGAGCGTCTGCCGAATGGCTAAATGTCTACGTTGAAGTATATTGTAGAGACACTTTTGTAGGAGGGGTTGGGGTGTGATCACCATGAAGTGTGGAATAAATGTAGAGACTTTTTCACCGGGAATCGATGAGTACAGACCTTCCTGCTTTTTGCTACCTTGAAGTTTTGCCTTGCCTAACCTCTTTCCCGAATCTGCAATGTTGTGTGGTTCGTTCCACAAAGAGAGTGCCTTTTGTGTTCCTTTTTGATATTTTAAGTAGAAATTGTGCACCAATATTGAATTTTAAGTCTGAATGTCTGATATTGAATGAAAATGTATGAATAAAATAGACCACGTTGAGAATAAGAAATCTGATTTGTAGTATGACTAAAGACTTGCTAAATTGCCTAAATTCAGTGTTTTGACATGTTCCTCCGTGCACCTTCTGATTCCGTGTTTTGACATGTTCCTCCGTGCACCTTCTGATTCCGTGTTTTGACATGTTCCTCCACCTTCTGATTCAGTGTTTTGACATGTTCCTCCGTGCACCTTCTGATTCAGTGTTTTGACATGTTCCTCCACCTTCTGATTCAGTGTTTTGACATGTTCCTCCGTGCACCTTCTGATTCTGTGTTTTGACATGTTCCCCCATGCACCTTCTGATTCAGTGTTTTGACATGTTCCTCCGTCCACCTTCTGATTCTGTGTTTTGACATGTTCCCCCGTGCACCTTCTGATTCAGTGTTTTGACATGTTCCTCCGTGCACCTTCTGATTCAGTGTTTTGACATGTTCCTCCGTCCACCTTCTGATTCAGTGTTTTGACATGTTCCTCCGTGCACCTTCTGATTCAGTGTTTTGACATGTTCCTCCGTGCACATTCTGATTCAGTGTTTTGACATGTTCTTCCACCTTCTGATTCAGTGTTTTGACATCCGTGTACCTTCTGATTCAGTGTTTTGACATGTTCCTCCGTGCACCTTCTGATTCAGTGTTTTGACATGTTCCTCCGTGCACCTTCTGATTCAGTGTTTTGACATGTTCCTCCGTGCACATTCTGATTCAGTGTTTTGACATGTTCCTCCGTGCACCTTCTGATTCAGTGTTTTGACATGTTCCTCCGTGCACCTTCTGATTCAGTGTTTTGACATGTTCCTCCGTGCACCTTCTGATTCAGTGTTTTGACATGTTCCTCCGTGCACCTTCTGATTCAGTGTTTTGACATGTTCCTCCGTCCACCTTCTGATTCAGTGTTTTGACATGTTCCTTTCTGATTCAGTGTTTTGACATGTTCCTCCGTGCACCTTCTGATTCAGTGTTTTGACATGTTCCTCCGTGCACCTTCTGATTCAGTGTTTTGACATGTTCCTCCGTCCACCTTCTGATTCAGTGTTTTGACATGTTCCTCCGTGCACCTTCTGATTCAGTGTTTTGACATGTTCCTCCGTGCACCTTCTGATTCCGTGTTTTGACATGTTCCTCCGTGCACCTTCTGATTCAGTGTTTTGACATGTTCCTCCACCTTCTTTCAGTGTTTTGACATGTTCCTCCGTGCACCTTCTAATTCAGTGTTTTGACATGTTCCTCCGTGCACCTTCTGATTCAGTGTTTTGACATGTTCCTCCACCTTCTGATTCAGTGTTTTGACATGTTCCTCCGTGCACCTTCTGATTCTGTGTTTTGACATGTTCCCCATGCACCTTCTGATTCAGTGTTTTGACATGTTCCTCCGTCCACCTTCTGATTCTGTGTTTTGACATGTTCTGATTCAGTGTTTTGACATGTTCCTCCGTGCACCTTCTGATTCAGTGTTTTGACATGTTCCTCCGTCCACCTTCTGATTCAGTGTTTTGACATGTTCCTCCGTGCACCTTCTGATTCAGTGTTTTGACATGTTCCTCCGTGCACATTCTGATTCAGTGTTTTGACATGTTCTTCCACCTTCTGATTCAGTGTTTTGACATGTTGCTCCGTGCACCTTCTGATTCAGTGTTTTGACATGTTCCTCCGTGCACCTTCTGATTCAGTGTTTTGACATGTTCCTCCGTGCACCTTCTGATTCAGTGTTTTGACATGTTCCTCCGTGCACCTTCTGATTCAGTGTTTTGACATGTTCCTCCGTGCACCTTCTGATTCAGTGTTTTGACATGTTCCTCCGTGCACCTTCTGATTCAGTGTTTTGACATGTTCCTCCGTGCACCTTCTGATTCAGTGTTTTGACATGTTCCTCCGTGCACCTTCTGATTCAGTGTTTTGACATGTTCCTCCGTCCACCTTCTGATTCAGTGTTTTGACATGTTCCTCCGTGCACCTTCTGATTCAGTGTTTTGACATGTTCCTTCCACCTTCTGATTCAGTGTTTTGACATGTTCCTCCACCTTCTGATTCAGTGTTTTGACATGTTCCTCCGTGCACCTTCTGATTCAGTGTTTTGACATGTTCCTCCGTGCACCTTCTGATTCAGTGTTTTGACATGTTCCTCCGTCCACCTTCTGATTCAGTGTTTTGACATGTTCCTCCGTGCACCTTCTGATTCAGTGTTTTGACATGTTCCTCCGTGCACCTTCTGATTCCGTGTTTTGACATGTTCCTCCGTGCACCTTCTGATTCAGTGTTTTGACATGTTCCTCCACCTTCTGATTCAGTGTTTTGACATGTTCCTCCGTGCACCTTCTGATTCCGTGTTTTGACATGTTCCTCCGTGCACCTTCTGATTCCGTGTTTTAACCCACTTAACCCCGACATTTCTCCCAGGTTTTCACCATCATAGTAAAGCCCTAGTTATTTTGTTGCTTTGACAGTCATCTCTGAATATGCATTATTTATTTCAGGTGATTCAACCCTGTTAACTCTCATTTTAATATGGTGAAACTATTCCTTTTCAAAATAAACGTTGAACATCTAATCGGTCAATCATTGTGAAAAAGCAGGTGAGCTGGTCTTTATGGTGATTTTCTGTTTGTTTTTTTGTGGTGGAAAACTGAGCTGATTGAGCACTACATCATCAACCCTGTTACCCATAGATAAACAGGCTAGAAATGTTTTGAAAATGACATTTTATTTGAGTGATGTTCGATCGGGTTCAATCTGGGGTTTGGCTGGGCCACTCAAGAACATTCAGAGGCTTGTCCTGAATCCACTCCTGCGTTATCTTGGCAGTGTGCATAGGGTCGTGGTCCTGTTGGATGGTAAACCTTCGCCCCAGTCTGAGGTCCTGAGTGCTCTGGAGCAGGTTTTCATCAAGGATCTCTCTGTTCTTTGCGCCGTTCATCTTTCCCTCGATCCTGACTAGTCTCCTAGTCCCTGGCACTGAAAAACATCCACACAGCATGATGCTGCCACCAGAAATTACAGAAATTAACTTTTAACAAGGCACACCTGTTAATTGAAATGCATTCCAGGTGACTACCTTATGAAGCTGGTTGAGAGAATGCCAAGACTGTGCAAAGCTGTCATCAAGGCTACTTTGAAGAATCTAAAACCTATATTGATTTAACACTTTTTCTTAGTTACTACATGATTCTATATGTGTTATTTCATAGTTTGGATGTCTTCACTATTATTCTACAATGTAAAACACAGTACAAATAAAGAAAAACCTTGAATAATAAGTAGGTGGGCCCAAACTTTTGGCTGGTACTAAATATACTTTTTTTTATCTCTTGAGATGGGAAAAATTAAGCTGAACATGTGCTCTCTCTTACAGAATGTGAAATGTAAAGTTATTGTTGATCAAATTGTACTCATCAAAAGGCACTGAATGGATGGAACATCTCATGTACACAGGAAATGCAACACAGGAAAATATTATCAGTGCAAAGTGCTCATGAATGATTTCTCCTGCTTTGTAAACAAGCAGCTTGCTCACAGTCAACTTCTGAAGCAAAATTGAAGTCATTCGGGGACTCGTATGAAAGTGGAAGGGAAAACACATTGAAGTCTGAGAGCTTCTCTGACGGGTGGTTTGCCTGATCAATGCCCTCCAATGTGGAAATATGACTCCATATCCACTGGTGTGTGTGTGTGTGTGTGTGTGTGTGCGCGCCTGCACTGTCTGTATGTGGGTTCTCACTTTTATGTGGGTACTCACTTTTCTCACTTTTTATATCTACTGTACAGTATAGATGAGATATAGATGACATAAAGAGATATAGATGACATAAACACCTATGTCTCATTCTTTCTGTCTGGAATCACGCCCTCTACCAGGTGATGCATACTACCTGGCCATCGGTGGAGGTGTAGCAGAACACAACTGGAACCACATCAAGACCGTTCTCCAGGATGAGGGTCTCAACTGCCAGCTGACTGACTACTCTGAAGACATGGGCATGATCAGCATCCAGGGGCCCAAGAGGTGAGTGACCCCCAGTTGGAAAATGACTGCGGGGACTTACTTCCATTCAGCCACGAGCATTAGTGAGGTTGGGCACGGATGTTGGGCGATTAGGCCTGGCTCGCAGTCGGCGTTCCAATTCATCTCAAAGGTGTTCGATGGGTTTGAGGTTGGGGCTCTGTGCAGGCCAGTCATGTTCTTCCACACCGATCTCGACAAACAATTGAATGTCATTGTATGCTTTAGCATTACGATATCCCTTCAACGGAACTAAGGGGACTAGCCCAAACCATGAAAAACAGCCCCAGACCATTATTCCTCCTCCACCAAACTTTACAGTTGGCACTACACATTTCGGGCAGGTAGTGTTCTCCTGGCATCCACCAAATCCAGATTTATCCGTTGGACTGCCAAATGGTGATGAATCACTCCAGAGAACGCGTTTCTACTGCTCCAGAGTCCAATGGCGGCGAGCTTTACACCACTCCAGCCGACGCTTGGCGATCTTAGGCTCCCGACTGACAGATCTTGTGCTGATGTTGCTTCGATGCAGTTTGGAACTCGGTAGTGAGCATTGCAATGGTCTCTGACGTCAACCAGAGCAAGGATTGTCATCATACACAGAAATCTTGCCTCGGGAAAGGGCCTGTTATTTCCAAGTCAAACCTACACTCAGGAAAGGGCCTGTTATTTCCAAGTCAAACCTACACTCGGGAAAGGGCCTCTCCTTGTGATGGAACACTAGTCTGTAACTGTATTCGGTAACTGTTAGAGCCATGAGGAAAAGATTCAACAGTCATAAAATCTTGACCATAGTACTCATTGTGGTCTGATTTCATGCCACTTGAGCATACCACGCCTTGCTGATGCTAAGTTATATGAAACCATTGACATTGGAAATGCAACGTTTGTTTTTTCTCTCACTGCACAGAAATGTAATCAACCCTACAGTTCCCTTACTGCATCTAGTATGGGCAAATTGTGTGTGTGGCAGCTACATTGCCATCCCCCTGGGTTTATCAGTATTAAAAACGGTAAATGATTCCCTGAATGCTTACGAAACGGAATGGCAAATAACCCTGCTCAATAAAGACTCCCTCATTTCTCATATGTCTTCAGTTTCTGAGATGAGGCTCTCACTTCTGCTTAGAGTAAGCCACAAGTCATCAGCACAACCACTACATACAGAGTTACACACACACACAGTTACACACACCCACACACACACACTCACAGTTACACACACACACACACAGTTACACACACACGCACACAGTTACACACACACACGCACTCACAGTTACGCACACACACATTCACGCACACAGTCATGCACACACACACATTCACACACAGTTACACACACAGTTACACACAGTTACACACACACACAGTTACACACACACACACAGTTACACGCGCGCACACACACACACACAGTTACACACACACGCACACACAGTTACACACACACGCACTCATAGTTACACTCAAAGTTACACACACACACGCACACACACACACACACTCACAGTTACGCACACACACACATTCACACACACACAGTTACACACACACACACACACACAGTTACACACACACACACAATGCTTGGACTTTGTCAGAATTTTGGGGTTTTTGTTTGTCCACCCACCTCTTGAGGATTGACCACAAGTTCTCAATGGGATTAAGGTCTGGGGAGTTTCCTGTCCATGGACCCAAAATATCAATGTTTTGTTCCCTGACCCACTTAGTTATCACTTTTGCCTTATGGCAAGGTGCTTCATCATGCTGGAAAAGATTGTTCGTCACCAAACTGTTCCTAGATGGTTGGGGGAAGTTTCTCTCTGAGGATGTGTTGGTGCCATTCTTTATTCATGGTTGTGTTCTTAGGCAAAATTGTGAGTGAGCCCACTCCCTTGGCTGAGAAGCAACCCCACACATGAATGGCCTCAGGATGCTTTACTGTTGGCATGACACAGGACTGATGGTAGCGCTCACCTTGTCTTCTCCAGACAAGCTTTTTTCCGGATGCCCCAAACAATCGGAAAGGGGATTCATCAGAGAAAATGACTTTACCCCAGTCCTCAGCAGTCCAATCCCTGTACCTTTTGCAGAACATCAGTCTGTCCCTAATGTTTTTCCTGGAGAGAAGTGGCTTCTTTGCTGCCCTTCTTGACACCAGGCCATCCTCCAAAAGTCTTCGCCTCACTGTGCGTGCAGATTCACTCACACCTGCCTGCTGCCATTCCTGAGCAAGCTCTGTACTGGTGGTGCCCTGATCCCACAGCTGAATCAACTTTAGGAGACGGTCCTGGTGCTTGCTGGACTTTCTTGGGCGCCCTGAAGCCTTCTTCACAACAATTGAACCGCTCTCCTTGAAGTTCTTGATGATCCGATAAATGGTTGATTTAGGTGCAATCTTACTGGCAGCAATATCCTTGCCTGTGAAGCCCTTTTTGTGCAAAGCAATGATGATGGCATGTGTTTCTTTGCAGGTAAACATGATTGACAGAGGAAGAACAATGATTCCAAGCACCACCCTACTTTTGAAGCTTCCAGTCTGTTATTCGAACTCAATCAGCATGTCAGAGTGATGTCAGCAGGTCTTTTTGTGGCAAGGCTGAAATGCAGTGGAAATGTTTTTAGGGGATTCAGTTCATTTGCATTGCAAAGAGGGACTTTGCAATTAATCTGATCACTCTTCATAACATTCTGAAGTGTATGCAAATTGCTATCATACAAACTGAGTCAGCAGACTTTGTGAAAATTAATATTTGGGTCATTCTCAACTTTTGGCCACGACTGTACACAGTTTCTGAAATGAGGCACTCACTTCGAGTAAGTCACTAGTCATCAGCACAACTACTATGTCACTTACAGTAACTGCTGGTTTAATAATTAAGTAATTCATCAGCACAACCCGTAACGTTAGTCACATACAGTTACCCTAGCCTTACTCGCTGTATAGCCTCCATTTAAGTCACCCTGGACAGATGTGGGTGAGCAAAGCTGCTCTCGACCCAAAACTTGTTTAACCTTGCTAGCGGTCCCACCTGGCCAACATCCAGTGATAATGCAGAGCGCCACATTCAAATAAATGACAATAAAAATTTAACTTTCATGAAATCACACATGCAAGACACCAAATGAAAGCTACACTTGTTGTGAATTCAGCCAACGTGTCAGATTTCAAAAAGGCTTTACTGCGAAAGCAAACAATGCTATTATCTGAGGACAGCACCCCAGCAAACATACACAGACAATCGTATTTCAACCCTCCAGGCGCTACACAAAACGCAGAAATAAAGATAGAATTCATGCCTTACCTTTGACGAGCTTCTTCTGTTGGCACTCCAATATGTCCCATAAACATCACAAATGGTCCTTTTGTTTGATTAATTCCGTCCGATATATATCCAAAATGTCCATTTATTTGGTGTGTTTGATCCAGAAAAACACCGGTTCCAACTTGCGCAACATGACTACAAAATGTCTCATAAGTTACCTGTAAGCTTTGTCCAAACATTTCAAACTTCTTTCCTAATACAACTTTAGGTCATTTCTAACGTAAATAATCAATCAAATTTAAGACGGGATTAACTGTGTTCAATGCCGGAGGAAAACAAAGTGGAGAGTGCTTTTCAGGTCATGCGCCTCTAACAAAGGGTACACTTCCCTCGAGCCTCATTCTGAACAGCTACTCAATTTCTCAAAGGAAAAACCTCAACCAATTTCTAAAGACTGTTGACATCCAGTGGAAGTGATAGGAACTGCAAGAAAGTCCTTTAGAAATCTGGATTCCCAATGAAAATGAATTGAAAAGGTTTCGCCTGCCAAATAAGTTCTGTTATACTCCCAGACATGATTCAAACAGTTTTAGAAACGTCAGTGTTTTCTATCCAAATCTAATAATATGCATATCTTAGCATCTGGGCCTGAGTTTACTTTGGACACGCTTTTCATCCGGATGTGAAAATACTACCACCTATCCCAGAGAAGTTAAATGTTCCGGTTGAAAAGGATTTCACTGCGACTGTGAACTTGCTGTGGGCCTTGTCGTTATGGCTGTCCCTGGGCCACCTTCTGCTCCGTCTGTCTCTCCGTCGCAACCGATTAACTCCAGCGAGTAGAAATGACTGTCCCCAGCCCCCATACATATTAGTGTCTTTTTCATCATGTCGCCCCCCCCCCCCTCATCATCTCTCACTTCCTCCCTCGTCCCCCTTCCCACAATCCTGAAATATGAATGAAATGCTGTCACAACACATCTGAAACTCAAATGAGTCCCCTGCGGCAGTGTAGCTAGCGACGAGGAGGCAATGAGAGGATATTGAAGAGGAGGGGGGGATTTCTCTTTGGTCTGATTTGTATCTCAGAGTACACGGATAGGCAGGGGACACATAATTGTTCCCTTGTACTGTGTGGGCTCTGTGTATCACATACATAGTTGGGACTGAATTAGTAGTTCTGCAAATAGTTTGAAGTTTAATTAGTGCAATCTCAATTTAGAAATGTTTAATTCGATGTTGTCACGTAATAGTGCAATAGGAGTTTTACAACAACTAAAATTAAGAGTTTGGTTAGATTTGGGGGTGATATGCAGCCAGCTGTGTGTGTGTGTGTGTGTGATTTCTCATTAGGAACAGATCTGTGATCCTGCGCTAACTGCCACACTAAATGGGTAGTCTGATCAACTAATTGGCTGTTTCACAGCCCACACTATCCACGCACTAACGCACACACTCACACAGAGGGTTTATAATTAGACAGCTCGTTGGCCTCTACAGTTCAGTAAGCATCACGTTTCAGAGGGAAGGGAATGGGCTGTTCATGAAATATCGGAGCGCTTTATACCACTGATCCATTTGACAGCAACTAATCACATTGCCTCATACATTTAAAAAAAATACCCTGAAACCACCTACCTTCACGAACAAAATATATTATCTCTCTACCTCCACATATTCCCCTGGCCCTACACCTTATCTCCCTCTGTACCTCACACATTTAATTTGTCCTTTATGAGTTCCTCTGCTTAGTGTTAGGTGCTTGCACACACACACACACACACACACGCGCGCGTGTGCGCTCTGGCAGAGCCTAAACATCCATTACTCTTCCGCCGTCCACCGGCAGCTGCTCCAACTCTGAGATTTACCTCTGAAGAATGATGCGTCTGCAATCTCAGCCAGCCGTCCGGCCATTCCTGTACCTAGAAAAGCCCTGGTCCTTGTCGTAAATGGCATATTTTGGCCTATTTTTATACAGAGGTTTGTTTATCAACGTAGCGTGACCGTAGCGGCTCACAGTCCACGTCTCTGCCCTAGTGTAAACATCCATCACTTTGACTGCTGCCAATGTAGCAACGCTGCATTTGTGTCTTGAGGATGGAGCCTTATTGACCTGTACCCGGAGACACTGCCGCCGGCCCCGAAATGAGGAAGCCATCTCTATCTCAATTTTAGAGTGTAGTTACTCTTATTGTTTAAAATGCTGTCCCCTGTCTCCTCCCCTTCTTCGGGAACTTGTTGTAAAGGATTTGACGGGTGAAAAAAATGATGGTAGAAAGTCATCATTCTGTTGGAGGAAAGAGGTGTACGGAGCCAAATGAGAGAGAAGCGTCACAGTGAAAGAGGAGCTCCCTCTGAGCTCATCGTCTAGGCTGTTTTGGCCCAATAGCCCTGCAAGCCACGCAGCTGCTACCAATGACTACAGTCAGGGGCCATTCAGTGATAGCCTGATCGCAAATTGGTTTGTGCTGTCTTGCCAGCTCCCTACAGTCATTGTCTAGTTTGTCAAGACTACACAAACAGATCTGGGATCAGGCTACTTCAGTGACGAGGCCCTTTCCAGAAAGCAGATTGTGCGCGCAGAGGAACTCATAAGGGCAGACCCGGGCCCAGTGTCGCAGACAACACCCAACCAAACCTGAACTGTCCATGAAATATGAATGATGTTTTGTTTTTGTCTACTCAATCATGAGTGTGTGTTGTGCCGCGCTGCCTGTCTGACTTATATTGTCTGTCGTGGACTTTTCTCAGATGGACAGGTTGACTGCTAGGTACTTTGGCTGACGCGAGCTCTGCTGCCATTGGTGATTGACCGATGATTGATTCACTGATGATCCCTTTTGGCAGTTGCTGGTTAGAGCAGTTCCTGATTGACCCGGCGATTGGCTGATACTGGTTGATTGACAGCTGATTTGCTGACGTGGTGTTCTGTGTCTGTCCACAGTCGAGAGGTGCTACAGGAGATCCTGGATACAGACCTGAGTAACGAAGCCTTCCCTTTCTCCACACACAAAGTCTGTAATGCTGTCGGACACAAGGTAAGAGAAAGGACTTGTCTGTCTTGTCTTCCTGGCTGGCTGTCTCTATTGGTCTGTCTGGCTAGCAGTTATTTTCCCCTTTCATTCCCACCCTTAGACACACACACACACACACACACACACACACACACACACACACACACACACACACACACACACACTCCTGCCTCATCAAATGTATAATTTAATCTGGTACAAATGACTTTTCTTCACACAGTGATGTCAAATGCCAATGGAATTCAAGTAGTAAATTCGAATAAATGTACAATTCATGGCGCTGCTTGACGAAGGGTTCTTTTCTCCTTAGTGGGCATGAGAGAGAGCAAGGAAAGAGCGAGGGTGCATAACTTTGTGCGTTCATGCGTGCACAAAGGTGGTTGTTGTATGTGCGCGCGTTTGCGTGTAGCGGCCTGCGTGTGTGTTTTGTTGTGTGTCTTGGCCTAGTTGTGTATTGTGAGTGAGGAACCCGAGTGAGTGTTGTGCCTGTTTATGGGACAGATGGCCTGGCTCACATCACCCCTGTGACTGACTGAGACCTCATGTCAAACACTCTGCACACTTCTCTAACCTCCCTCTCTCTCTTTTTTTCCTATTGCGCTCTATCATCTGTCCCTCTCCCCCTCTCCATTATTCATATCTCCCTTGAATCAAAACATTTTAGTCTTTTCCTCCTCTCTGCCTCATTTCAGAGTTGTAGAAAACATGTACGTCTCTCTGTACATTTAATACATACCATCTTAATTTGACCAGTTTCTCACGGCAGTAAAATAATCCTGCAGGAAATCTGAATTATGTGGATTATAATTAATGGATATTTTTGTAGGGGTTGATGCATTTTCCGTTGGGGCAAATCAAGTTTAAGTGGAAATTACAAACTTTAGAAGCCTTTTTAAACCTTCAATACACCACTAGTTGCCACAATCTGACAACAGTGATCAAATCAACATCTCTATACATGTTTAGCTGTAATACATTTGGAGTGTTTTTTAAATTTATAAACATCCAATACAGCTCTAACTATTAGACTGTAATTACAGTACAGTATAAAACACTGGGTCCTCTCTATGTTTCCCAGTAGATGAGCAGTGCAGCGTTGGAACGGAGTGGCTCTCCTCTCCCAAATAAAGCTCTATTTCGAACGAAGCCTCTGGCGCAGTGTCACTAATGCATTCTGTTTTGATTTTGCTGAATTATGTCATGTTTTTTTCCTGGATCCTGTTTCTTTGGCATCTGCCTGCCTTCACTAATGCCCCATCCTGTCCTACAAGTACGGTCTTGATGGCATTTTAGCCCCGATGATGGTCTCACTGCTGTGCTGAAAACACGGTCTTTGCCTGTGCCCCAACTCACTCATTACACATCATTCTCCCATTCAGGTTTAACATACCGTGAGGCAGGTTGTTTGGTTTGGAGGGGGTGCGCGTGCCCGCACACCCACACGCGTGCCCGCGCCCGCACACCCACACGCGTGGCCACACCCACGCACACCCACGCACACCCACCCACGTGCATGCATGCATGGGTGTGCGTGCACGCGGGTGTGCATGTGTGCCTGCATGCATGATTATTATTTGTGTATGTGTTATGTGAGAGGATCTTGGCCTAGTTCTGTCCGGATCCCTAGAGTTTCCTGCTGTGAGTGGGGGGGATAAAGGGACCTGTGTGAGGCTGTGCTGGCCAGATGGTGTGGCTGACGGGGCCTCCTCTGGGGCTGCCTCTTCAGCTATCTCCTCAGCTTCTCCTGCTGTCCTGCTTCACCAGTCTCTCACCCTCTCTCCTTCTTTAGTCTCACATCTCTTCTTCTGCTCTTCCTCGTCTCCCTATCCAGCTCTATCCCTAACACATTTTTATCAGTTCCCATCCTGTTCCTTTCCCATGCTTCTGTTCATCCTCCCACGCTCTCTCTCTCTCCTCTCTGTTCCCTCTCTCCCTGCGAGGAACTTCTTCATTAGAATGTACGGCAGCCCGGCATACAGACCATGTCCTTGAAGACGTGGTGTGTGTGTGTGTGTGTGTGTGTGGGAACAGTAGATAGTAGGAGGGTTACAGAGCAGCTGTGCTGTTCTCCAGAAGGGTTCTCTCTGTCAGACTAGACCAGTGTGAGCTGCCTTCCTGCTCTCAAGGACAACTCGTACACAATTCCTCTATTCATTCCATTACATATATATTACATTGGGTTCTGGCCATGCAATTTAAAGTCTCATTGCATACAGTGTGTTGGGAAGAGAAATATCGGTTGCAATTACTGTGTCTTATTAGAGCCCGGTCATGTCCCAGGACATTTAAATGATCACTTTCCTCGTTCGCTCACTAACTCGCTCACTGTCTTTCACTCATGAATTCTCATTCTGTCACCCCCTCCCCCTCTAGGTGCGTGCCATGCGTCTGTCCTTCGTGGGCGAGCTGGGCTGGGAACTGCACATCCCTAAGGACTCCTGCTTGCCCGTCTACCAGGCTGTCATGGCTGCCGGTGCCAAGCACAGCATCATCAACGCCGGATACAGAGCCATCGACTCCCTCAGTATAGAGAAAGGTGTTTGTGTGTGTGTGTGTGTGTGTGTGTGTGTGTGTGTGTGTGTGTGTGTGTGTGTGCCAATGACTCCCTCAGCATAGACATGTATTGAGAAAGGTATAGTACAGCTCCGAAAGAGTTGGGTGGCAGAACAACAACTCAACAAAGATTTCCGGGACCAGCTGTGGTTTTCTGAGCTGAGGGGCTGGTGGCAACACAACACAACCACCAGCTGTGCTTCAGCTATGACATGTTCCAGGAAAACATATTAGTGAGATGTGTCAGGAAAAGTTGGGACTTTACTACCCCTTTTCTTCTGTAACGGCAGTGGGATAATCACACACACTACAGATTCTTATGAGCTTAGTTTGGCAATGACACGGAGTACAAGGTGTGGAATGTTTAACTGACTAGTGCCCAGGCTCAGAGTAACAGTCCTATTAATGGCTTAACTGACTAGTGCCCAGGCTCAGAGTAACAGTCCTATTAATGTCTTAACTGACTAGTGCCCAGGCTCAGAGTAACAGTCCTATTAATGTCTTAACTGACTAGTGCCCAGGCTCAGAGTAACAGTCCTATTAATGTCTTAACTGACTAGTGCCCAGGCTCAGAGTAACAGTCCTATTAATGTCTTAACTGACTAGTGCCCAGGCTCAGAGTAACAGTCCTATTAATGGCTTACCTGAATGTATAAACCTCCATAGGCAGCAGACAGTGTGTCAGATGTCCATAGGTATCAGTCGTAGTGTTGTCACAATACCAGTATCGCGATACTAGGAAGCAAAGGGAACAAAACACGAAGCGGACAGAATTTCACGAGGAAAACAGTCCTAATGTTGGAGAAAACTGCCTTATGGTGTCACCCAGAGTCACATTTGTTTTACAGAAGTACGTTTTAAAGGACCATAGAGTTTTGTCGGCTTCGTGTTTTATTTTTTGCCAAGGATAATCTGGTATGGTAAGTATCGCGATACTGGTGTCGTGACAACATGGAGCAGAGCTGTAAGTGAAACAGAGCGTGTTTGGTTCAATACCTGTGTCCTTGAGAGAACAGCAGTAGCATGACTAGCAGAAATGAGAGACCCATTACAGTGGCTGTTTGACGTATCAGCAGGTAGAGGTTAGTTGCATGCCCGCTTGCCACTTGCTTGCATACTCTCGCTGCCGCTGGTTAGCCCTTGTGGTGAATTGGGGAGAAGCTTCCCCTTGCCGGTACAAAGCCTCTCCGTGACCAAGACTCCTGTCGGGCCTCCTCGCGTTGGCACACGTTTACTGGTTGTCTTGAAACTCCAGTCTAACCGGCTGGGGATCTCGGGAGCAGCAGTGGGCCCCAGAGGTGCATCTGTACAGGCCCACCTCTGTGTGGACAAGTCCTGGCAGCCATCAACCACTGTCATCCCGCTGCCTTGTGGGTTAGTCTGGTACGACAACGGCTTGGGGAGCACACCTTGAAAGAAAAGCAGCGTGTTCGCGGCGCGCGGACGCCGACAGAGTGCGGTTCCGGCAGCCTCCTGCAGCTGTGGAAGGTACTGGTCGTCCCCCCTTGCCACTGGAATTTCCCCTTCCTACAGTGAAGTCGTGCTGTTGGGGATTGCGCGCACACTCAGCGGCACTTTAAATAACTTCCTTTGCACAGGTATCTACTTCTGACCTCGGTGAAGCCATCAACCGGAAACCGGGAGCCCTTAATTAGACCCATGCACGCCAGCGGCACAGGGCTATTATCGTCGCCAGCAGCTGGGACTTGAGTGGCAGCTGCTCTCAGCAGACCCCTGTGTGACTGAGCATCCTGACCTAGGAGCCACACTGCTCTCCCCAGCTGGGGAGAGGCCTAGAAATGGTGGCCTAAAAATTGCCCACTCACTCCATCCTGGATAGGCTACCGCACCTATCGGGAGTTCCACAACATCAGCACGGTGTGGGACTGGCAATTAAGAACAGCCTTCTACCCAGCCTCACCGAAACACCTGTCAGGAGGAAGAGAGAAAGACTCATGTCTCACCATATCCCCCTAGTCAATATGCATTATGCTACTCTTCTCAGTGCATACGCACCAACGTTACCATCTGAAAATTAGGCAAAGGACGGCTTCTACCAGTCACTAGATGAGGCCCTTCACCGCATCCCCAGGAATGACAACATATTTCTGCTGGGTGACTTCAACGCTAGGGTGGGACAGAACAACCAGGATATGGAACAGATTGCTGGGTAGGCATGGTGTTGGCCAGGTCAATGAGAACGGCATGAGACTACTAGCTCTATGTGCCGAGCACGACCTCATTGTCACTGACACCTTGTTCCAGCTGAAGATAAAAGGCATCATGGGATGTCCCCACGCTCCAAACACTGGCACCTGATGTACTACGTCATAGTGAGACGTTCTGACACTAATGACGTCCTGCTGACACGTGCCCCCCCCACGCTGCCTGCACCTGAAGTCCAGTAAGTGAGGCACACTGCACTGTTGCCCCCCCATGCCTGCGGCATGAGGAAAGCTGCAGCTGCAGGTACGAGTTCCGCCGCTCTAACACTGAAAGGCTGAGGGAGACTGAGCCTCTTCTGATCCAGAGGACCCCGTGGACCAGAAGTGGGCATTCAAGGCCTCAACCATTCACCAACCTTCCAAGAGGTGTTCTCAGCTATCCATTCCCTCAAGAACAACGAGACTCCTGGCGCTGACAGCATCCCGGCAGAGCTACTTAAGAAGGGAGTTTACTTCTGTACCAGAACGCTCCACCAGTACATCACTGAGGTTTGGGACCTGGAGATCGTCCCACAACCGTGGCGGGATGCAAACATCGATAAGAACAAGGGTGACAAGTCCATCTGCAACAGCCGGGGGGGTGTTGTTCACCAGCCTATGTAGGCGATGCTACACAGGCCGGTGAACAACATCACAGAGGAACTGCTGCCAGAGACGATGCGGCTTCAGAAAGAACAGGAGTATGGTCAACATGATATTCTCGGGACACAAGCAACTCCAAGAGAAGTGCCATGAATAACATCAGGACCTTTCATGGCCTTTCTCGACCTCTCCAAGGCCTTTGACACTGTGATCAGGGTACTACTATAAGGGCATTCTACTCAATTTTGGCTGTCCAGGCAAATGTGTCAACATCCTTTTCCAGTTCCATGATGGGATTATGGCTCTGGTGGCCATTGGAGGGCAGGAGACGGTGCCCTTTAGAGTAAGCATCGGTGGGAGGCAGGGGTGTGTGACTCGCACTGGTACTCTTTAACGTCTTCCTCCTACGTGTCACCCAGCTTCTCCACAAAGAGTTAGAGGACAGCAGGGGTTTTGCAGTAGACTGGATGGAAATCTATTCAACGTCAGGAGGCTCCAAGCAACCACCAAAGTCTTGACAGAATGGGTTCTTAAGCTGCAGTATGCTGATGACTGTGTTCTTGTGGCCCACACTCTGAAAGACCTTCAGTCTGTCCTTGTAGCGGGTGTGATGGTCTATAGCAGGATGGGACGTCTATCATGTCTATCAACACCACCAAGACAGAGGTGGTCTGTCAATGGAGATCCAGCCCTCCACCCACCATGCCTGTCTTCACCATTGAACACAAATCACTGGCAATAGTTCTGTCCTACAAATACCTGGGCAGCATTCTTTCGGACTGCAGCATCGACCTCGAAACTCAAAATAGGATCAAGCAAGCATCAACTGCCTTCGGGGTAACTCAGATGCAGGGTCTTCCAAAACAGGAATCTCCACCTCCACACCAAGGTTGCTGTCTGCTTCACCATACTTTTTTACAGCTATGAAGCCTGGGTCACTTAGTCGCCACAACATGCAGCTCGAGCGATTCCACATTAGATGCCTGCATTGCATCCTGGGAATCCCCTGGTGCAACCGTGTGCCCCATACAGAAATACTTGCTAAGACCAACTGCAAGAGTAAGGAGGCCATGGTCACTCAACACCAACTGTGCTGGCTTGGGCATGTCGTTAGAATGTCTCAGGAGCGCTTGCCAGGGATGATCCTGTATGGCCAGCTACATCTTGGCCGGCGGTCTGCAGGGGACAGCTGAAGCTCTACAAGGGCCAGCTGAAAACGTCACTGAAGAAGTGCAACATCAAACCCACAGACCTAGAGGATGCTGCTGCCAACCGTTCCACCTGGCGGCAGCTCTGCCAGAGTGGTGTACAGAGGCGGGGAGAGGAGCACAAAGAGACAGCAAAAACAGCTCAGGAGACATACAATCATGCCTGCCCCCCGCCAACACAGACTGCATATGCCCCACCTGCAATAAAGTTTGTTTGTGGATCTCTGATTGGACTCTACAGTCGCCAAAGAATTCACCGTTAACTCAGAAGTGGAAGTGATCTTCGAATACGTTGGACAATGATAAGCAGCTTCTTTGAGAGTGCTTAACCTCTGCGCGCTTGTATGCGTTCATGTTTCTGTGTCTAATGAATGCAGAGGAGGCTGGTGGGAGGATGGGCTCATTGTAATGGCTGGAATGGAATACATGTACATTTATCAAACATATGGAAACCGCATGTTTGACTCTGTTCCATGAATTCCATTCCAGCCATTACCATCCTCCTATGGCTCCTCCCACCAGCCTCCACTGACTGAGTGTGAGTGTGTAAGAGTACATTACATCTGTCTCATCCATTCTGTGTCCTACCTCTTCCAAGGTTTGCAGTTTGGCGGGATAGTGACTCCCCTCCTCTCTCCCTAGGCTACAGACATTGGCATGCTGACCTGCGGCCTGACGACACACCTCTGGAGGCGGGACTAGCGTTCACCTGTAAGATGAAGAGCACCATTCCCTTCCTGGGTCGGGCTTCTCTGGAGAAACAGAAAGCTGAGGGACTACGTAGACGCATTGTCTGTTTCACCATTGATGAGTGAGTGGTCACGGTCAACATGGCAACTTTTTTAGCTTGAGGACATAATTAAATGTCACAAGCATTATTTTCTTATATCCTCGGCTTCTTCCTCCTCCTTCCATGTGGGTCTTTCCAGTCATTCACTAAAACTGCTGTGGTTCGATTAGAAAATGATTTGGTAAGAAGTGGATTTAAAGGACTGTCAGCCTGACGTGATATCGTTTTCTGAGTTGATTCACTGAGACTACTCTTGTCTGGTTCGGGTCTGAGGTGCAGATAGAAATTCAATGAGTGGAGCTGACATGATCCCCTATTATACACACGGACAATCATATCTGTTCTACACAAGACATTTCTGTCTGAACGCTCGAATGTTACATCACCTGAACAGGTCTGTTTGATGTAGTGTGAGCCGTCTGTCTCTCTCGCTCTGTCTCTCTCGCTCTGGCGCTCTCTCTGGCGCTCGCTCTCTCTTTCTCTCTGGCTAGCTCGCTCACTCTCTCGCTCTCGCTCGCTCTTTGGCTGGCTCTCTCTCGCTCGCTCTTTGGCTGGCTCTCTCTCTCTCGCTCTTTGGCTGGCTCTCTCTCGCTCGCTCTTTGGCTGGCTCTCTCTCGCTCGCTCTTTTGGCTGGCTCTCTCTCGCTCGCTCTTTTGGCTGGCTCTCTCTCGCTCGCTCTTTTGGCTGGCTCTCTCTCGCTCGCTCTTTGGCTGGCTCTCTCTCGCTCGCTCTTTGGCTGGCTCTCTCTCGCTCGCTCTTTGGCTGGCTTTCTCTCTCTCTCTCTGGCTGGCTAGCTTTCTCTTTCTCTCTCTGGCTGGCTCGCTTTCTCTTTCTCTCTCTGGCTGGCTCGCTTTCTCTTTCTCTCTGGCTGGCTCGCTCTCTCTTTCTCTCTCTGGCTGGCTCGCTCTCTCTTGCTCTCTGGCTGTCTCTTTCTCTCTGGCTGGCGCTCTCTCTCTGGCTGGCGCTCTCTCTCTGGCTGGCGCTCTCTCTGGCGCTCTTGCTCTCTTTGGCGCTCTGGCGCTTTCTCTCTCTGGCTCGCTCTCTCTGATGTTCTTGCTCGCACTCTCTCTGGCTCTCTCTCTCTTGCGCGCTCAGCCTTTCTCACGCTCGCTCAGCCTCTCTGGCAGTTGCTCAGGCTCTCTGGCAGTCACTGGCGCTCGTTCAGGCTCTCTGGCTGTCTCTCTGGCTCTCTCTCTGATGTTCTTGCTCTCTCTGTCGCTCTGGCGCTTTTTCTCTCTGGCTCGCTCTCTCTGGCTCACTCTTGCGTGCTCAGCCTTTCTCACGCTCGCTCAGCCTCTGGCAGTTGCTCGGGCTCTCTGGCAGTTGCTCGGGCTCTCTGGCAGTTGCTCGGGCTCTCTGGCAGCTGGCGCTCTTGCTCTCTGACTGGCGCTCTTGCTCTCTGACTGGCGCTCAGGCTCTCTGGCTGGCGCTCTGGCTCTCTGGCTGGCGCTCTGGCTCTCTGGCTAGCGCTCTGGCTCTCTGGCTGGCGCTCAGGCTCTCTTGCTGGCACTCTGGCTCTCTTGCTGGCACTCTGGCTGGTGCTCTGGCTCTCACGCTGGTGCTCTGGCTCTCTGGCTGGCGCTCTGGCTTTTTGGCTGGCGCTCTGGCTCTTTGGCTAGCACTCTGGCTGGTGCTCTGGCTCTCTGGCTGGCGCTCTGGAGCTCGCTCAGACTATCTGGCTGGCGCTCTGACTCAGGCTCTCTGGCTAGCGCTCTGGCTCTCGCTCAGGCTCTCTGGCTGGCACTCTGGCTCTCGCTCAGGCGCTCTGGCTCTCAAGCTGGCGCTCTGGCTCTCTAGCTGGTGCTCTGGCGCTCGCTTAGGCTCTCTGGCAGTTGCTCAGGCTCTCTGGCAGTTGCTGGCGCTCTGGCGCTCACTCAGGCTTTCTGGCTGGCGCTCCCTGGCTGGCGCTCTGGCTCTCTCTCTCTTTGTTTTTGCTCTCTCAGGCACTCTGGCACTTTTTCTCTCTGGCTCGCGCTCTTTCGCACTCTCTCTGGCTCGCTCTCTCTTGCGCGCTCAGTCTTTCTCACGCTCGCTCAGCCTCTCTGGCAGTTGCTCGGGCTCTCTGGCTGGCGCTCAGGCTCTCTGGCTGGCAGTCTGGCTCTCTGGCTGGTGCTCTGGCTCCCTGGCTGGCGCTCTGGCCCTCGCTCAGGGTCTCTGGCTGGTGCTCTGGCTCTCGTTCAGGCTCTTTGGCTTGCGCTCTGGCTGGCGCTCAGGCTCTCTTGCTGGCTCTCTGGCTGGCTCTCTGGCTGGCGCTCTGGCTCTCTGCCTGGCTCTTTGGCTGGCGCTCTGGCTCTTTGGCTGGTGCTCTGGCTCTCTGGCTGGCGCTCTGGCTCAGGCTTTCTGGCTGGTGCTCATGCTCTCTGGCTGGCGCTCTGGCTCTCAAGCTGGTGCTCTGGCTCTCTAGCTGGTGCTCTGGCGCTCGCTTAGGCTCTCTGGCAGTTGCTCAGGCTCTCTGGCAGTCGCTGGCGCTCGCTCAGACTCTCTGGCTGGCTCTCTCTGGCTGGCGCTCTCTCTCTGGCTCTCTCTCTCTGATGTTCTTGCTCTCTGGCGCTCTGGCGCTTTTTCTCTCTGGCTCGCTCTCTCGCTTGCGCTCTCGCTCTCTCTTGCTCGCTCAGCCTCTCTGGCAGTCGCTCGGGCTCTCTGGCTGGCGGTCTGGCTCTCTGGCTGGTGCTCTGGCTGGCGCTCTGGCTCTCTGGCTGGTGCTCTCTCTGGCTAGTGCTCTCTCTGGCTGGTGTTCTGGCTCTTGCTGGATGGCGCTCTCTGTGGCTGTCTCTTGCTCTCTCTGGCGCTCTCGTGTTCTCTGACTCGCTCTCTCTTGGGCGCTCAGCCTTTCTCACGCTCGCTCAGTCTCTGGCGCTGGTCTGTCTCTCTCTCTCTGGCGCTCTCTGTCTCTCTCTCTCTGGCGCTCTGTCTCTCTCTCTCTCTCTGGCGCTCTGTCTCTCTCTGGAGCTTTGTCTCTCTCTCTCTCTCTCTCTGGCGCTCTGTCTCTCTCTCTCTCTCTCTGGCGCTCTGTCTCTCTCTCTCTCTCTCTCTCTCTCTGGCGCTCTGTCTCTCTCTCTCTCTCTCTCTGGCGCTCTGTCTCTCTCTCTCTCTCTCTCTCTCTCTGGCGCTCTGTCTCTCTCTGGAGCTTTGTCTCTCTCTCTCTCTCTCTCTCTCTGTCTCTCTCTCTCTCTCTCTCTCTCTCTGGCGCTCTGTCTCTCTCTCTCTCTCTCTCTCTCTGGCGCTCTGTCTCTCTCTCTCTCTCTCTCTCTCTCTCTCTGGCGCTCTGTCTCTCTCTCTCTCTCTCTCTCTCTCTCTGGCGCTCTGTCTCTCTCTCTCTCTCTGGCGCTCTGTCTCTCTCTCTCTCTCTCTCTCTCTCTGGCGCTCTGTCTCTCTCTGGAGCTTTGTCTCTCTCTCTCTCTCTGTCTCTCTCTCTCTCTCTCTCTCTCTCTGGCGCTCTGTCTCTCTCTCTCTCTCTCTCTCTCTCTGGCGCTCTCTCTCTCTCTCTCTCTCTCTCTCTCTGGCGCTCTGTCTCAATCTCTTCACTTTCTTTCTCTCTCTCTGGCGCTCTGATATTTCAATCTAAAATCTCATCTTCTCTGGCGCTCTGTCTCTCTTCTCTCTCTGGCGCTCTGTCTCTCTCTCTCTCTCTCTCTCTCTGGCGCTCTGTCTCTCTCTCTCTCTCTCTCTCTCTCTGGCGCTCTGTCTCAATCTCAATTCACTTTGCTTTATTGTTATGATGTAAAGCTTACTTTGGATATTTACAATATTAAAATAATAGACATACTTGTCAAAGGGACAACATTAACCAAGGGTCAAAATAACCATTGAACAATAACAATATAGAGGACATGTGCAGCGCTCTCTCTCCGTCTCTTGCACTGTCTAAATCACATACATAAAATATTAACATTTTCCCACCAGAGGTGTGTTTCCATCAAACGTAGGGTTTTTAGCCTAAAAAAGGCTGTGCGTGATGACGTTTTAGTGCACATAAAGCTCTTTAGTGTATGTGTTCACATAAAACTGAAGTTCTATGTGTTTATTTGCAATTTCAACTCTGATGGTTTTGTCACTAAAAAACTGTTGCAATAAATAGCATACCTCCTTGACTGGTTTTGGTGCTCTAAAGACAACCGTTGATGATAAAGTGAACAGGGTTTTGGTGCTCTAAAGACAACCGTTGATGATAAAGTGAACAGGGTTTTGGTGCTCTAAATACAACCGTTGATGATAAAGTGAACAGGGTTTTGGTGCTCTAAAGACAACCGTTGATGATAAAGTGAGCAGGGTTTTGGTGCTCTAAAGACAACCGTTGATGATAAAGTGAACAGGGTTTTGGTGCTCTAAAGACAACCGTTGATGATAAAGTGAGCAGGGTTTTGGTGCTCTAAAGACAACCGTTGATGATAAAGTGAGCAGGGTTTTGGTGCTCTAAAGACAACCGTTGATGATAAAGTGAACAGGGTTTTGGTGCTCTAAATACAACCGTTGATGATAAAGTGAACAGGGTTTTGGTGCTCTAAAGACAACCGTTGATGATAAAGTGAACAGGGTTTTGGTGCTCTAAAGACAACCGTTGATGATAAAGTGAGCAGGGTTTTGGTGCTCTAAATACAACCGTTGATGATAAAGTGAACAGGGTTTTGGTGCTCTAAAGACAACCATTGATGATAAAGTGAACAGGGTTTTGGTGCTCTAAAGACAACCATTGATGATAAAGTGAACAGGGTAGGTTATATGATGACATGGCTAAAAACAATATCTTTATATATATCATACATACAGTTGAAGTCAGAAGTTCACATATACCTTAGCCATTTAATCTCAGTTTTTCACAATTCCTGACTTTTACTCCTAGTAAAAATTCCCTGTCTTAGGTCAGTTAGGATCACCACTTTATTTTAAGAATGTGAAATGTCAGAATAATAGTAGAGTGATTTATTTCAGCTTTTATTTATTTCATCACATTCCCAGTGGGTCAGAAGTTTACATACACTCAATTAGTATTTGGTAGCATTGCCTTTGAATTGTTTAACTTGGGTCCAACGTTTCGGGTAGCTTCCCACAATAAGTTGGGTGAATTTTGGCCCATTCCTCCTGACAGAGCTGGTGTAACTGAGTCAGGTTTGTAGGCCTCTTTGCTTGCACATGCTTTTTCAGTTCTGCCCACACATTTTCTATGAGATTGAGGTCAGGGCTTTGTGATGGCCACTCTAATACCTTGACTTTATTTTCCTTAAGCCATTTTGCCACAACTTTGGAAGTATGCTTGGGGTCATTGTCCATTTGGAAGACCCATTTGCGACCAAGCTTTAACTTCCTGACTGAAGTCTTGAGATGTTGCTTCTATATATCCACATCATTTTCCTTCCTCATGAAGCCATGTATTTTGTGAAGTGCAGCATTCCCTCCTGCAGCAAAGCACCCCCACAACATGATGCTGCCACCCCTGTGCTTCACGGTTGGGATGGTGTTCTTCGGCTTGCAAGCCTCCCCCTTTTTCCTCCAAATATAACGATGGTCATTATGACCAAACAGTTCTATTTTTGTTTCATCAGACCAAAGGACATTTCTCCAAAAAAGTACGATCCCCATTTGCAGTTGCAAACCGTAGTCTGGCTTCTTTAGGGCAGTTTTGTAGCAGTGGCTTCTTCCTTGCTGAGCGGCCTTTCAGGTTATGTCGATATAGGACTTGTTTTACTGTGGATATAGATACTTTTGTACCTGTTTCCTCCAGCATCTTCACAAGGTCCTTTACTGTTGTTCTGGAATTGATTTGCACTTTTCACACCGAAGTACGTTCATCTCTAGGAGACAGAACGTGTCTCCTTCCTGAGCAGTACGACGGCTGCGTGGTCCCATGGTGTTTATACTTGCGTACTATTGTTTGTACAGATGAATGTGGTACCTTCAGGCATTTGGAAATTGCTTCCAAGGATGAACCAGACTTGTGGAGGTCTATAATTTTTTTCTGAGGTCTTGGCTGATTTCTTTTGATTTTCCTAAGATGTCAATCAGAGGCACTGAGTTTGAAAGTAAGCCTTGAAATACATTCACAGGTACACCTCCAATTGACTCAAATGATGTCAATTAGCCTATCAGAAGCCTCTAAAGCCATGACATCATTTTCTGGAATTTTCCAAGCTGTTTAAAGGCACAGTCAACTTAGTGTACGTAAAATTCTGAATTGTGATGCAGTGAATTATGAGTGAAATAATCTGTCTATAAACAATTGTTGGAAAAATTACTTGTGTCATGCACAAAGTAGATGTCCTAACCGACTAGACGAAACTATAGTTTGTTAACAAGGAATTTGTGGAGTGGTTGAAAAACGTGTTTTAATGACTCCAACCTAAGTGTATGTAAACTTAAGACTTCAACTGTATGTATACACAATACCAGTCAAAACTATGAAATAACACATATGGAATCAAGTAGTAACCAAAAAAGTGTGAAACAAATCAAAATATAGACCAAAATATAGACCTCATTCAAGGGTTTTCATTTTTTACTGTTTTCTACATTCTACAAAAATAACAAAAATTTAACAAATCTAAATATATTTGAGATTCTTCAAAGTAGCCACCCTTTGCCTTGATGACAGCTTTGCACACTCTTGGCATTCTCTCAACCAGCTCCATGAGAAATTATTTTGCAATTATTTTACCTGGAATGCTTTTCCAACAGTCTTGAAGGAGTTCCCACATATGCTTGAGCACTTGTTGGCTGCTTTTCCTTCACTCTGTGGTCCAGCTCATTCCAAACCATCTCCATTTGGGTTGAGGTCGGGTGATTGTCGAGGCCAGGTCATCTGATGCAGCACTCCGTCACTCTCCTGCTTGGTCAAAATTGCCCTTACACAGCTTGGAGATGTGTGCTAGGTCATTTTCCTGTTGAAAAACAAATTATAGTCCAACTAAGCGCAAACCAGATGGGATGGCGTATTGCTGCAGAATGCTGTGGTAGCCATGCTGGTTAAGTGTGCCTTGAATTCTAAATAAATCAGACAGTGTCACCAGCAAAGCACCATCACACCTCCTGCTTCATAGTGGGAACCACACATGTGGAGATCATCCGTTAACCAACTCTGCGTCTCACAAAGACACGGTGGTTGGAACCAAAAATCTCAAATTTGGACTTTTTAGACCAACGGACAGATTTCCACCGGTCTAATATCCATTGCTCGTGTTTCTTTGCCCAAACAAGCCTCTTTCTTTCTTTCTTATTGGTGTCCTTTAGTAGTTGTTTCTTTGCTGCAATTCGACCATGAAGGCCTGATTTACGCAGTCTCCTCTGAACAGTAGATGTTGGTGTTTCTGTTACTTGAACTCTGAAGCATTTATTTGGGCTGTAATCTGAGGTGCAGTTAACTGTAAGGAATTTATCCTCTGCAGCAGAGTTAACTCTGGCTCATCCTTTCCTGTGGCGGTCCTCATGAGAGTCAGTTTCATCATAGTGCTTGATGGTTTTAACAACTGCACTTGAAGAAACTTTCACATTTCTTGAAATGTTCTGTATTGACTGACCTTCATGTCTTAAAGTCATGATGGACTGTTGTTTCTCTTTGCTTATTTGAGCTGTCATAATATAGACTTGGTCTTTTACCAAATAGGGCTATCTTCTGTATACCACCCCTACCTTGTCACAACACAAGTGATTGGCTCAAACGCATTAAGAAGGAAAGAAATTCCACTAATTATTTTTTAACAAGACACACCGGTTAATTGAATTGCATTCCATGTGACTGCCTCGTGAAGCTGGTTGAGAGAATACCAAGAGTGTGCAAAGCTGTCATCATGGCAAAGGGTGGCTACTTTGAAGAATCTCAAATATATTTAGATTTGTTAAATTTTTGTTATTTTTGTAGAATGTAGAAAACAGTAAAAAATGAAAACCCTTGAATGAGGTCCAGACTTTTGACTGGTACTTTATATATAATTGAATGAGGTGTGTCCAGACTTTTGACTGGTACTTTATATATAATTGAATGAGGTGTGTCCAGACTTTTGACTGGTACTTTATATATAATTGAATGAGGTGTGTCCAGACTTTTGACTGGTACTTTATATATAATTGGATGAGGTGTGTCCAGACTTTTGACTGGTACTTTATATATAATTGAATGAGGTGTGTCCAGACTTTTGACTGGTACTTTATATATAATTGAATGAGGTGTGTCCAGACTTTTGACTGGTACTTTATATATAATTGAATGAGGTGTGTCCAGACTTTTGACTGGTACTTTATATATAATTGAATGAGGTGTGTCCAGACTTTTGACTGGTACTTTATATATAATTGAATGAGGTGTGTCCAGACTTTTGACTGGTACTTTATATATAATTGGATGAGGTGTGTCCAGACTTTTGACTGGTACTTTATATATAATTGAATGAGGTGTGTCCAGACTTTTGACTGGTACTTTATATATAATTGAATGAGGTGTGTTCAGACTTTTGACTGGTACTTTATATATAATTGAATGAGGTGTGTCCAGACTTTTGACTGGTACTTTATATATAATTGAATGAGGTGTGTCCAGACTTTTGACTGGTACTTTATATATAATTGGATGAGGTGTGTCCAGACTTTTGACTGGTACTTTATATATAATTGGATGAGGTGTGTCCAGACTTTTGACTGGTACTTTATATATAATTGAATGAGGTGTGTTCAGACTTTTGACTGGTACTTTATATATAATTGAATGAGGTCCAGACTTTTGACTGGTACTTTATATATAATTGGATGAGGTGTGTCCAGACTTTTGACTGGTACTTTATATATAATTGAATGAGGTGTGTCCAGACTTTTGACTGGTACTTTATATATAATTGAATGAGGTGTGTCCAGACTTTTGACTGGTACTTTATATATAATTGGATGAGGTGTGTCCAGACTTTTGACTGGTACTTTATATATAATTGAATGAGGTGTGTCCAGACTTTTGACTGGTACTTTATATATAATTGAATGAGGTGTGTTCAGACTTTTGACTGGTACTTTATATATAATTGGCAGCCGCGCACCGATCATCATTCAAATGATAGCCTACCGATATTTATTGGAAATTTGCATGAAACTCCAAGTATATTTCAATTGTCGCATAATCTATTTAATCTACCAAAAATATATCCCACCTTGTCTAGTGTATTTTGTTTTGTCGACAAATTTGCTGTTTCCGTAAGGCCTGTTGTAACTTTCTTTCTTCATCCATATGAAATGGTTGGCTGGAAACCTGGTTTGTCCCTCTTCTCCCAATTCTTCCTCTCTTTCTTCTCCTTCCCCGTCTCTCTAACATTACATCCTCCTGAACAGGTCTGTGTGATGTAGCTGAACCTGACACCTCTGTCTCTTCCTACTAACAGGAAAGTCCCGATGTTCGGCCTGGAAGCAATCTTCCGGAACGGCGTTCCAGTAGGCCATCTGCGGCGCTCCGACTACGGGTTCTTTATTGACAAGCAGATTGGATACGGATACATCCGCAACCCTGACGGAGGAGTGGTAAGTAATATATAGTTGGCTACACGTACACATACACATACACACACACCATTCAACTCAGCCACCCACACAATTTCTGTCATCACCACAAGTAGACAAAACATTAACAGGCTTCTTTTTCTTCTTCGTTGGGAGATGGGATTTCTATTATAATTGGTGGTATTCTGACCGCTTAACGATTGGCAGACAGGAAAACACTGCTTGTTTCCAGCTCTTTAGAAACGCTTCATTGCTGCTCCTCCTCCGGCTGGGAAGCGATGAGTCCTCTCAGAGCCCGCTGTGTGCGTGCCTGTGGGTGTGCACGTTCTGGGAACTGTCTCTTTCTCCTATTATCCGTCGTCATTTATTGGCTCTAGCCTGATCAACTCAGCCTTCAGACATTCTCGCCTGAGCTTTTACTTAGAGTCCATGAATATTGTCTGTCCTATTGTCCTCTCCTTCTGTTGGAGCAGAGATTTGCATACAATTATACCACGTCATTATATCATGCATATCTTGCAGTTTAACAACTTCATATTTGATTCTGAGTGGCAATTGAGTCAGATTCTAGTACCAGGGCTTTGACACACACACACACACACACCACAGGCTTTGGTTGCTACCTCGGAAACTGAGACAAGTTTTTTCCCCCCAGCACTTCAAAAGAAACCTTGAAATAAAGCTGGAATCGTTAATTGGTGAAACTGCCACGTCTGTTTTTGAGATTACGACAACCAGGACATAATTGCATGTGCAATTGCACAGCAGAATATTTACAGCATTTTTTTTTTTACCGCACTGCCGAACAAAACAGTTAACAATAAGGAGTCGCTGGGGTGGAGTGGTGCGGTTTCCCCTAATGTGGGTTACATTTTTAAGGGCTTTATACTTTCAAAGCTGTTAACCAGGGTTTCTGGGTGGTATATGTATATGTATACATCCTGTGTTGTTTCCCCCCCGTGTGTGTGCCCGTAGTAATAGAATACGGCCCGGTGGGCTAACCTTGATGACCGTTGTCTTGTTCAATGAGATGCTGCTGCACGGGGTGTGTGAGAGAGAGTGTGTTACAGGGCTGTGTGCGTTACGGAGTGAGACACCACATGTCTAGGTCTCCACCTGTTCCACAGGATATATATATATATATATATATATATATATATCCCCCCGTCACTTATCATTGGGCTCACATCCCCTCCCATCACAGTAGCACGGCAGAGTGTGAAACAGACACACATCCACTCACAAAGCCCTGGCTTTGGCCCTGCGCTACAGCGCTCCACATGCCCTCCTACACTGCGTAAAAGGGTCAGTCAGCATCAGCAGCAGCTCATCATCACATGGCTCTGAAACCTCCACCACTCAACCTCTCCTTGCCTGCTACTGCTGCTAAGGTCAGAGTGGCAGGGAGGGATTCATCTGCCTCACTGATTACTGAGAAGCAGAGATGGAGGACAGTGAGAAAGAATGAGAAAGGGAGGAAGTGAAAGAACATAAGGAAGGCGAGAGGGGAAGTAAAGAAGGGAGGGATAGATTGAGAGGAAAGAAGGGAGGGAAGTAAATGGGGTAAGATAGAGGATCGAGGGAGGGAGAAAACAAGTGAGTGAATGAGAGAGAGAGTAAGCAAGAAGTACTGAGACAGAGACTGGGAGAGAATGAGGAGGGGGGAAAGAGATGGAGTGACAAACTGCTAATGATTTGGGGAGAGCAGTCCAGGGGCTTGGCTAGGGGCGGGGCCGAGGGTTAGAGGCCAGTGGACTTTGACTGCGGTTGGGCTAGGGTACAGACTAGGAGCTGGGTTAGGCCTGCCTCCAGCCCAGCTCGTTTTTGGAGAGTTATAATTAGCCGGGGAAAAGCAGGGGCCACTGCGAGGAAGGGAAGCAAAGGAACAGACTCATTGGGCCGGAATAGTTTTGACATTGAGATGTGAATGAACTGGCTGTTCCGTGACCTCTTATTACATTTGGGCTTTATTAACCCTTTACTCTTGGGGGAATTGTTTTTTATGGATAGAAACAGTTTGGAGATGATCGGGAAATTATTAGACCAAAGATGAGGACACAACAGTATACCTGACACAACATTACACTGTTGATTTTACATGCATTTTACATGAACTGTACTTTTCGCCGCATTTGTTGATAACGAAATCTGAATATACTCTGGATACATTCAGTAAACGTAATAAGAATATTCCTGGAAAAGGTGGGGTAGGTGCAACATAAGACAAAACAATTACAAGGCTTTGAGTGAAGACTAACTGGTGTCTCCCCACACACCTCTCCAAAGTGTGCACAGTTCCTAAGTCATTTCAATACGCTTTTATGACTGCAGGAAGAGTCTTTAACTATAAGGTGTTTTTAGCTCTCCTATCTGTGCTGTTGAGGAACTAAATCTCAAACACGTTTAGTTTTGTTTGGAACACAAACCTGCATCCCTGCCATCGCACAATTACTGTTGCCATCTAAAAACGGTTCATTATATATCGCAATCTGTGTCAGATGGGCATCATTTTAAAGATCTATTGCTAATATGACTAGTTAAGCTATAAAATACGCTATTACAGTGTTAGGCTTTTACAATGCAATTCCGGGAAATTGATACAATTTTTGGTGTGCACGCAAAGGATCATGCATCCAGGCACATGTGCCCACGGCAAATGTTCCACAGAATAGATAAACAGTTCTGTTCAGAACAACCCCAGGGTATGACGCCATATAATAATTTTGAAACTGTATATCAAACATAGTGATCATTGACATTGTATATGACATGCGTTTTATGATCTCTGGAGAATAATGGAATCACTGGAGAGCAATGGGTGAGCTCCGTTTGAGACTGTCCTAACAAAGTGATCTGAACTGTAATATCCCATGTTTCTCAGTTGTGGCTGAACAAGGACATGGTAAATATGAATCTCTGTTTTTCTATACATCGGTAGGACCGAACTGATCAGGGAAGCTCAGAGGAGGGGGCGTGTGCCTTAGTGAGCAACAACTTATGCGCAATCTCTAATATTAAGGGAGTCTCGAGATTCTGCTCACCTGAGGTAGAATAGCTCATGATAAACTGTAGACCACACTATTTACCAGGAGAGTTTATCTATATTTTTCGTAGGGGTCCATTTTCCACCACAAACCGATGCTGGCATTAAGGCCGCACTCAACCAGCTGTATAGGGCCATAAGCAAACAAAATGCTCACCCAGAGGCGGTGCTCCTAGTAGCCAGTGACTTTAATGCAGGAAAACTGAAAACCATTTTACCTCATTTCTACCGGCATGTCACCTCTGCAACTACAGGCAAAAACTCTAGATCCCCTTTACTCCACACACAGATACACATACAGAGCTCAAGCTCACCCACCATTTGGCCTTATCTTAACTATCCTCCTGATATACGTAAAAACTCAAACAGGAAGTACCAGTGACTCGCTCAATACGGAAGTGGTCAGATAAAGCGAATGCTAAGCTACAGGGCTGATTTAATTTGGTGTAGCGCGAGGGGCTCAAGTTCAGAACGGCTTTCAATCAAACCCAATACAGCGCTGCAAAGTGCATCTCTGACGTCATGTATAGCATATTACTGTACAGCCACTATGTTCCAATTTAGCTGTTTACCACTGCCCAAATCTGCCATTTCAACCCGTATATGGGTACAGGAAGGGAAACAATGAAATGCAGTATCTCAGGAGTCATCAACTAAATCCAGCCGTGGGCAGATGTAGTTTTTTTCTCGAGAGGATGGTCAGGGGACAGAGTATAAATATAAAGTATTTGTACTCTGACGCAAGAAGCCCAACCAGATATTGTATTTGACTAAAACATAATCATTCCAAAGCTTGATATTAGTCTTGTTTGTTTTTTAAACGGCGCCACTCCACTATCTAGAAAAAGCAGAGGAGATGTGCAATAGGTTTCTGAGAGGCTACTCGCCACAATGTGTGGATGAAGCTCTTAATTTGGCATTGGGGAAACCACGAGATGAACTGCTCCAAAAAAAAAGACCCACTAGAGCTAAAGAACACAACTACATATACTTTGAACTCGCTAAAAAGTGGGAGATGCTGGCATGTTTTATCGTCGGACCCAGCTTTGCCTGCTGATTTTAAGAATCCACCACTTATTGTATGTAGGAGAGGTCGCAATTTACCCCATTAATTGGTCCATCCAACTGCCAGCCACACAAGCAGATGAGCCAGGTGCTTTTACGCCCGTTTGGGGATGGTAGCTATAAATGCAGAGGCACAGTGCAACAATATGATGACGTGTGAACATTCCTGCCACCCACACACAGGAAAACGGTTCCAAATAAATGACATTATTACGCGCTCCACCACCCACGTTATCTACATGATTACATGTCCATGTGGGCTGTGCTATGTCGGTACAACCTCTCCTTCTCTCAAACATAAACGTTAAATCAGGAAAAACACAGTGATTATCCAGTGGCAGTACATTTTAATGACCTAAAACATGACATTTCTACCTTTTTTTTTTTTTAAAACCAAAAAGATTTTGTGGCATAGAGAAAGTTAAGATGTCAGACAGGGGAGGTGATAGAAATAATACTCTGAGTTAAAGGGAATGTTTTGGGATTTTCACCCTCCAGACATTATTTCCTAGAGGTCTTAATGATGAAATGGCCATGCATGGTATGTTGTAAATGTGAACAAGAATTATGCCCTGTTTTTGTCCAATGATTTATGAAAACTTGCTTGGTAGGTCGATGTCCTCATTGTGGTTCTACAGACGTGTTTAATACGTTTTATGTACACACTTTATTCTAATATTTATGAAATGTATATTGTTATATTGGGTAGCACCTATTTGTTTTCCCTCGACTCCAACCCCATTCGATGCTTGGAATGGATGTGGGTGGGGCTAGGTCTACATAAGGGTGCTTATTTTTTATATTGGGTAGCACCTATTTGTTTTCCCTCGACTCCAACCCCATTCGATGCTTGGAATGGATGTGGGTGGGGCTAGGTCTACATAAGGGTGCATATTGTTATATTGGGTAGCACCTATTTGTTTTCCCTCGACTCCAACCCCATTCGATGCTTGGAATGGATGTGGGTGGGGCTAGGTCTACATAAGGGTGCATATTGTTATATTGGGTAGCACCTATTTGTTTTCCTCGACTCCAACCCCATTCGATGCTTGGAATGGATGTGGGTGGGGCTAGGTCTACATAAGGGTGCTTATTTTTTATATTGGGTAGCACCTATTTGTTTTCCCTCGACTCCAACCCCATTCGATGCTTGGAATGGATGTGGGTGGGGCTAGGTCTACATAAGGGTGCTTTTTTTTTTAACTCAAAAGCTCTGACGAAGGCCAATACGTAAACGCTTATTAAAGATCAGTGATACTATCAAGAAATACACTGCTCAAAAAAATAAAGGGAACACTTAAATAACACAATGTAACTCCAAGTCAATCACACTTCTATGAAATCAAACTGTCCACTTAGGAAGCAACACTGATTGACAATAAATTTCACATGCTGTTGTGCAAATGGAATAGACAACAGGTTGAAATTATAGGCAATTAGCAAGACTCCCCCAATAAAGGAGTGGTTCTACAGGTGAAGACCACAGACCACTTCTCAGTTCCTATGCTTCCTGGCTGATGTTTTGGTGACTTTTGAATGCTGGCGGTGCTTTCACTCTAGTGATAGCATGAGACGGAGTCTGCAACCCACACAAGTGGCTCAGGTAGTGCAGCTCATCCAGGATGGCACATCAATGCGAGCTGTGGCAAGAAGGTTTGCTGTGTCTGTCAGCGTAGTGTCCAGAGCATGGAGGCGCTACCAGGAGACAGGCCAGTACATCAGGAGATGTGTAGGAGGGCAACAACCCAGCAGCAGGACCGCTACCTCTGCCTTTGTGCGGAGGTAGGAGGAGCAGGAGGAGCACTGCCAGAGCCCTGCAAAATGGCCTCCAGCAGGCCACAAATGTGCATGTGTCTGCTCAAAAGGTCAGAAACAGACTCCATGAGGGTGGTATAAGGGGCCCGACGTCCACAAGTGGGGGTGGTGCTTACAACCCAACACCGTGCAGGACGTTTGGCATTTGCCAGAGAACACCAAGATTGGCAAATTCGCCACTGGCGCCCTGTGCTCTTCACAGATGAAAGCAGGTTCATACTGAGCACGTGACAGAGCCTGGAGACGCCGTGGAGAACGTTCTGCTGCCTGTAACATCCTCCAGCATGACCGGTTTGGCGATGGGTCAGTCATGGTGTGGGGTGGCATTTCTTTGGGGGGCCGCACAGCCTTTCCAGGGGTAGCCTGACTGCCATTAGGTACCGAGATGAGATCCTCAGACCCCTTGTGAGACCATATGCTGGTGCGGTTGGCCCTGGGTTCCTCCTAATGCAAGACAATGCTTGACCTCATGTGGCTGCAGTTCCTGCAAGAGGAAGGCATTGATGCTATGGACTGGCCCGCCCGTTCCCCAGACCTGAATCCAATTGAGCACATCTGGGACATCATGTCTCGCTCCATCCACCAACGCCACGTTGCACCACAGACTGTCCAGGAGTTGGCGGATGCTTTAGTCCATGTCTGGGAGGAGATCCCTCAGGAGACCATCCGCCACCTCATCAGGAGCATGCCCAGGCGTTGTAGGGAGGTCATACAGGCACGTGGAGGCCACACACACTACTGAGCCTCATTTTTACTTGTTTTAAGGACATTACATCAAAGTTGGATCAGCCTGTAGTGTGGTTTTCCACTTTAATTTAGAGTGTGACTCCAAATCCAGACCTCCATGGGTTGATAAATTTCATTTTCAATTATAATTTTTGTGTGATTTAGTTGTCAGCACATTCAACTATGTAAAGAATATTTCATTCATTCAGATCTAGGATGTGTTATTTTAGTGTTCCCTTTATTTTTTTGAGCAGTGTATATTAAAAACATTTTTACTTACAGCTTTTTCGTAGGCCAAAGAAAATCGGCCGCGCACCAAATTTACGACACTGGGTGCCAGTTGACGAACCCTGCAGTACCTAATCAGGAATGGTGTTTTTGGAGAGAGGAGTCGGGTCATTAAGAACAGTCTAAGGTTCCCTAAGCTTTCAGATCTCAGGATGGATTAGGAGCTTATTTTAAAGACTCTGAGTTCCTCCATCTCTGAGTAAAGGTGTGGATTTAACCATGTCTGTGTGCTCTCTTCCATTCTTTATTCTCTCTCGTCCTTTCAATCTCACTCTTTCTCTATCCCCCCCTCTTGCTTTCTATTTCTCTCTCGCTCTCTCGCAGGTAAATGCTGACTTCATAAAGAGTGGCAAGTTCACTCTGGAGAGGATGGGTGTGGTGTATGAGGCCAAGCCCCACCTCAAGTCGCCCTTTGACCCCTCAAACAACCGCGTGAAAGGCATTTACCCCGACAACTACCACAACGTTTACAAGGCCAACGCACAATAATGTACATCGAGGTGTGATTGGACAATGTGACTGTTTGTTTTTGTCCCTGATCTCCCCCAGCATGTCCCTATGTTGGAGTCAGACCTGAGTCCAAATACTTTTGAGCTTTTGTTCTAGCCTACCAGGAGTGCCGGTGGGCAGGGTTTAACATTTTTCCGGACTTTTCTATTGGTTCAATTGCAACAGGCAACCTTATTCGAGCACAGCTAAAGTATTTGAAAGCACATGAAATAGTATTAGAACCCATGTCTGGTTGGAGTATTATGTGAGGTACATGTTTACTGTCTCTGTCTGGCGTAAAGCTTGAGGATAGCAGTATTTTTAAGTCCATATTAATGAGGTATAATTCCATGTGAAAAGAGCCCGTGAACCACAGATTAGAGCCGCAAGTTTGGTAGTCCTGCAGTACCATACCTCAACACCATGTTATTCTCATGGCTGAAGGCGAAGCTACCAGCTACTTCTTTCTGTAAGTCTTAAAATCATCTCTGATTGTCAAGTAGAAAATATGATAAATTGATTAACAAATAGTTAAAAGGGTAAATATACTGTACTTAACGTGCTTTGCTTTGTTGAACTACTAAAAAAAAAATGTATAAATTGGTGACCTGCAATATATTCTTAGTTTCATTAATGTTTCTGGTGCTGCTATTGGTGAGCATGTTTTAAGATCCCGTTGGTTCAATTGCGCTTTTATTGTGTTCATATTAGTGTATGCTAACTCCAGAGTTGATACCAAATGAAATCTGATTGCTGAATTGGACTCTAATAATGCATGAATACAATGACTTGTCTGTGAACAAATGAAGGCTGCTCGCCTGTGAAATCCTCAATACACTTTATTGATTCATTTCAAATACAATCCATAGACAATGTCGTTTTTTTTAGCGGTGTGTTTTTTTTCTGTTCTTTGTATACTGAACATAATGTTTCAGATGTTGCAAGGCATGCTGGGTCATGTGGTCTTAATGTTGTCTCACTTCTTCCTGCTTCAATGCAAGCTTACATTTTCACATATGAAGAATCAGGTTAGTGACTTCAACGACCGCTTTAGAAGACAAGAAGGTCTAGTTTCCTGTTATTTTAGATCTCATGTATATGCAATTATTGGTGTCAATGATTGCCATACAGCTTAAAATGATCAACTATGCCCATTAAAATCGAACTTAATTTCATATTTATCTGATCTTTCCCACAGATTCCTTTACGAATAAATATCTGTACTGGATTAGAAATGTTTTTTTATTCACTGTGAAAGTGAAGTGATCATAGAGATATCATAATGGAGTTATTGAGTTCTATTTAATTGTGTGAGAGTGAAGTGATCATTTAGATACAATATTATACTATTGTATTATAGTACAATAATAGTGTTCTCTTGAATTCTGTGAATGTCTTGATGATGGTGATGATGCCATTGGATCAACTGGATGTGATGTGCCATCCCCTGCACTTGTTGTGGAGAAGTACTTCACCAGAGAGAGAAGGGGGGAGTGCATGTTGATATTCAGACGGGAGAGGGCGTCTCCCGGGGGCTGCAACATGGTGGGCTCACTGCTTTGGCTGGGGAGTTTGTCGTCCTAACAGGGCCTCTGGAGCTGTGACATCACTACAGAAAGCTCCTGCCTCTCCCAGTCGCTCTGTCACAGGACCACAGAAACAGTCACACAAGGCGACACGTTGTAGTGTGATGACCTTAAATGTACTAAGAACTTTTGCCTGGTCTCGTGTGATGGTTACATGCACATTTGAACTAATGGACTGTGTGTTTTATCATGCGTGTTATGCATGGTATTTGTACATGTTTGTGCAGTGGTTTTCTATGTGTATATGGTACAGTTAGTCTCCGGTAACGTAGGTCCCTGACGATGGGCTGTGCCAGTCTGGCATACATATGCCCATCCAAACACTGTGACCTGGTTGACAGGGAGGGCAGCACGATTCAGCCTGAGACCATGGGCGCAGGTGAGGATGCCATGGTAAATTAAATACTCACCGACTCCCTCCCCTAACACTCCCACTGGCCATGTCTCTGTCTGTTACGATCACAGCTGCCATCAGCCAGTCAGAAACACATCCACAGTCATAAAAATGTATTTAAAAGAAAGTGTTTTACAGGGTCAGCCATAGTAATACGGCACCCCTCGAGCAAATTAGGGCGCATTGACAGATGTCAGCTCAGGTATTCAGCAACCTTTCAGTGACAGGCCCAAAGCTGAAACCACTAGGCTACCTGCCACCCTCATTTCATAGAGATCTGTGGTAAACTGTTACTGTACATTATAAAAACCAAAAGTATTGCTGCATGGACTTGCTTCCAGTCAGCCACAAGCATTAGTGAAGTCGGGCACCGATGTTGGGTAATTAGACCTGGCTCGCAGTCGGCGTTCCAATTCATCCCAAATGTGTTCGATGGGGTTGAGGTCAGGGCTCTGTGCAGGCCAGTCAAGTTCTTCCACATCAATCTCAAAAAACAATTTCTGTAAGGACCTCGCTTTATGCACGGGGCCATTGTCATGCTGAAACAGGAAAGGGCCTTCTCCAAAATGTTGGAACCACAGAATCGTCATTGTCATTGTATGCTGTACTATTAAGATTTCCCTTCACTGGAACTAAGGGGCCAAACCACCTCCACCAAACTTTACATTGGGGCAGGTAGCGTTTTCCTGGCATCCGCCAGGAGTGAAGCGTGATTCGTCACTCCAGGGAATGTGTTTTCACTACTCCAGAATCCAATGGCGGCAAGCTTTACACCACTCCAGCCAACGCTTGGTATTGAGCATGGTGATCTTAGGCTTGTGTGTGGCTGCTCGGCCATGGAAACCCATTTCATGAATCTCCCGACGAAAGGGTTCTTGGGCTGACGTTGCTTCCAGAGGCAGTTTGGAGGACAGATGATTTTTACACACTTGCAGTCCCGTTTTGTGAGCTTGTGTGGCCTACCACTTTGCAGCTAAGCTGTTGTTGCTCCTAGACATTTCTACTTCACAATAACAGGACTTACAGTTGACCGGGGCAGCTCTAGCCGGGCACAAATTTGACGAACTGACTTGTTGGAATGGTGGCATCCTATGACGGTGCCACGTTGAAAGTCACCGAGCTCTTCAGTACGGGCCATTCCACTGTTTATCTATGAAGACTGCATGGCTGAGCGCTTGATTTTATATGCCTGTCAGCAACGGGTGTGGCTGAAATAGCTGAATCCAATCATTTGAAGGGGTGTAAACATTCTTTTGGCCATGTAGTGCATGTTAGACATCTATACTCCCATGTGGTTTATTGGTGACGCAGTATGCACTGCAAATACTTTTTTGCTGAATACGATTTCAAATCCAATTTTATTGGTCACATACACATATTTAGCAGATGTTATTGCGGGTGTAACAAAATGCTTGTGTTGCTAGCAGTGCAGTAGTTAGCAATTCACAACAATACACAAATCTAAAAGTAAAAGAATGCAATTAAAAAAATATATAAATATTAGGACGAGCAATGTCGGAGTGGCACTGACTAAATACAGTATATACATATGAGATGAGTAATACAGTATAAACATTATTAAAGTGACTAGTTAGTAAATACAGTAGAATAGAATACAGTATATACATATGAGATGAGTAATGCAGTATAAACATTAAAGTGACTAGTTAGTAAATACAGTAGAATAGAATACAGTATATACATATGAGATGAGTAAAGCAGTATGTAAACATTAAAGTGAACAGTGATTACATGTCTATGTATATAGGGCAGCAGCCTCTAAAGGGCAGGGTTAAGCAGCCGGATGGTACCTGGGTCGTGATGGATATTTAACAGACTGATGGCCTTGAGATAGAATGCTGTTTTTCAGTCTCTCAGTCCCAGCTTTGATGCACCTGTACTGACGTTGCCTTCTGGATGATAGCGGGGTGAACACGCCGTGGCTCGGGTGGATGATAGCAGCGTGAACAGGCTGTTGCTTCTCAGTGTGTATATGAAAAGTGTACGTAGTCTTTTACTGTCCAGTACACAGTGAACTCACAGCGAATTGATTGGTGGCGGACTTGTTACAGGCCATGTAGATACGTTCCCCCAGCAGTACACATTTGTATTGTAACCCTGGACAAGAACACCTGATTCTAATAATCAATCCCTCAATGAGTTGGAGGTGTGTTTGTCCAGGGCTACAGTGAAAATGTGTACTGTTGGGAGTACTGGAGGACCAAGGTTGGGAAACACTGATGTAGATGGAGGTGGAATTCTATAGCAGGGTTTTCAGTTTTGTACTTTTGTCATGGATTCAAATAACCAACTCATCAAGCAATAGTACTAACTGTAGTATTTGTGATGTGAATCGAGTATATAGTATACTAATTGGTCATAGTATGGATATAGTTAGTATGCCAAAAGCTCCTGGATGTCGAACTAAATTCACCAAAATACCCCCAAGCCTAGATTGATGAACAATTAATCAAATGGCCACCGGACTGCTACATTGACACCCCCCCCCCTCCGTTTGTTTTGTACACTGCTGCTACTTGCTGTTTATTATCTATGCATAGTCACTTCACCCCTACCTACATGTACATATTACCTCAACTAACCTGTACCCCGCACACTGACTCTGTACCAGTACCTCCTGTATATACCCTTGTTATTGTGTTAATTTGTATTATTTTATGTTTTTACTTTAGTTTATTTGGTAAATATTTTCTTAACCAACAGTACAGTTCAAGAAGAGTTAAGGGTTTGTAAGTAAGCATTTCAAGGTAAGGTCTACAGTTGTATTCGGCGCATGTGACAAATAAAGTTTGATTTGATTTGTTGGCTGACAATTTGTTGGCTACGCTATCCTTATGAACCACGTAGCATTACAGCAGTATGTACCGCTATGTTATTTAGTTACCTAAGTTGGCTACTAATACATCGAACTTTGCAGGCAGTAGATAAACTAACTACCCAGTGCTAATTGACTTGATTATTTACATCATTCTTAGCTAAGAGTGAGGTGTTCTCTATTTTGTGTCTGGAAATAGCTAGCCAACGTTAGCTTGGGTGCTTGACTGCCGTTGCGAGGTCAGAACGCCCGGACCAACCTAACTGCCGCGTCCAGTGTGCGCTCTGAACGCTCCGAGAGCGAAACTCTCTGGGTTTACCAACAGACAATATGACAATGCTCTGAATTTACGAACGCCCAGAGCACACTCTGTGTTCTTTGGCACTCCAGATTGAATTTACGAACGCCCAGAGCACACTCTGTGTTCTTTGGCACTCCAGATTGAATTTACGAACGCCCAGAGCACACTCTGTGTTCTTTGGCACTCCAGATTGAATTTACGAACGCCCAGAGCACACTCTGTGTTCTTTGGCACTCCAGATTGAATTTACGAACGCCCAGAGCACACTCTGTGTTCTTTGGCACTCAGATTGAATTTACGAACGCCCAGAGCACACTCTGTGTTCTTTGGCACTCCAGATTGAATTTACGAACGCCCAGAGCACACTCTGTGTTCTTTGGCACTCCAGATTGAATTTACGAACGCCCAGAGCACACTCTGTGTTCTTTGGCACTCCAGATTGAATTTACGAACGCACCCTAAAATGAACTAATAGTATGTAGTACAGTATGTGCATTCGAACGCAGCTCAGGTTTATATGTGGCTTAATATGAATCAGGTTAACATTTGTGTGTGTTGCAGGGCCCGGTTTCCCAAAAGCCATCTTGAACGAGGGTCATTTGAAGTGTACTGTTAGATAGAGGCACGTGACCAGCATGCTTCAGTTTGTTTTCTTCCTGTATTGAACACAGATCATCCAGTCTTCAATTTTATCATTTATTTACATAAAAAAATATCTAAAGTTGTATTACAAAAGTAGTTTGAAATGTTTTGGCAAAGTTTACAGGTAACTTTTGAGATATTTTGTAGTGACGTTGAGCTGGAACCGGTGCTTTTCTGGATCAAACGCACCAAATAAATGGACATTTTGGATATATATTGACGGAATTAATCAAACAAAAGGACCATTTGTGATGTTTATGGGACATATTGGAGTGACAACAAAAAGCTCGTCAAAGGTAAGACATGAATTATATATTTTTTGTGTTGCTCCTGCAGGGTTGCAATATGGTTTCTCTCTTTGTTTACGGAGGTGCTATCCTCAGATAATAGTATCGTTTGCTTTCGCCGAAAAGCCTTTTTGAAATCTGACATGTTGGCTGGATTCACAACAAGTGTAGCTTTAATTTTATATCTTGCATATGTGATTTAATGAACGTTTGATTTTTATAGTAATTTCTTTGAATTTGGCTCTGCATTTCCCCTGGCTTTTGGCCAGGCGTCCCACATATCCCAGAAGTTTTAACAAACCATCGTACTAAAGTTGCACTTGAAATCGCTATTAACTGTCTGCTCCAGACCACTCGTTGAACAGTTACTGTAGCTGTAAGTGTGTCGGTAGAAGCTCTTTTTTTGCCATTGCGCATCACTTTATACACAGAAGATCATCTCTGAACATAGAATCAGAATGTTTATCCGTCTTTCTGTGACCGCCTATAACCGCCTTTCTGTGACCGCCTATAACCGCCTTTCTGTGACCGCCTATAACCGCCTTTCTGTGACCGCCTATAACCGCCTTTCTGTGACCGCCTATAACCGCCTTTCTGTGACCGCCTATAACCGCCTTTCTGTGACCGCCTATAACCGCCTTTCTGTGACCGCCTATAACCGCCTTTCTGTGACCGCCTATAACCGCCTTTCTGTGACCGCCTATAACCGCCTTTCTGTGACCGCCTATAACCGCCTTTCTGTGACCGCCTATAACCGCCTTTCTGTGACCGCCTATAACCGCCTTTCTGTGACCGCCTATAACCGCCTTTCTGTGACCGCCTATAACCGCCTTTCTGTGACCGCCTATAACCGCCTTTCTGTGACCGCCTATAACCGCCTTTCTGTGACCGCCTATAACCGCCTTTCTGTGACCGCCTATAACCGCCTTTCTGTGACCGCCTATAACCGCCTTTCTGTGACCGCCTATAACCGCCTTTCTGTGACCGCCTATAACCGTCTTTCTGTGACCGCCTATAACCGCCTTTCTGTGACCGCCTATAACCGCCTTTCTGTGACCGCCTATAACCGCCTTTCTGTGACCGCCTATAACCGCCTTTCTGTGACCGCCTATAACCGCCTTTCTGTGACCGCCTATAACCGCCTTTCTGACCGCCTATAACCGCCTTTCTGTGACCGCCTATAACCGCCTTTCTGTGACCGCCTATAACCGCCTTTCTGTGACCGCCTATAACCGCCTTTCTGTGACCGCCTATAACCGCCTTTCTGTGACCGCCTATAACCGCTTTTTCTGTGACCGCCTATAACCGCCTTTCTGTGACCGCCTATAACCGCCTTTCTGTGACCGCCTATAACCGCCTTTCTGTGACCGCCTATAACCGCCTTTCTGTGACCGCCTATAACCGCCTTTCTGTGACCGCCTATAACCGCCTTTCTGTGACCGCCTATAACCGCCTTTCTGTGACCGCCTATAACCGCCTTTCTGTGACCGCCTATAACCGCCTTTCCGCCTTTCTGTGACCGCCTATAACCGCCTTTCTGTGACCGCCTATAACCGCCTTTCTGTGACCGCCTATAACCGCCTTTCTGTGACCGCCTATAACCGCCTTTCTGTGACCGCCTATAACCGCCTTTCTGTGACCGCCTATAACCGCCTTTCTGTGACCGCCTATAACCGCCTTTCTGTGACCGCCTATAACCGCCTTTCTGTGACCGCCTATAACCGCCTTTCTGTGACCGCCTATAACCGCCTTTCTGTGACCGCCTATAACCGCCTTTCTGTGACCGCCTATAACCGCAACTTCAATACAGCTACGACCGCAAGTTATTTTTCTTGGCAGGTTAGGAGAGCATTTTCGCTAAATCTTGCTATTTTCCTAACCTTAGCCTAATTCTCCTAACCTGCTATGTTAATTCTCCAAACCCGCGGCGTACGTTCCCATAATCTGCTACGAAAAAGTCCCTTCCAGCTGTAGCTATATTGAAGTGGCGTGAAAAGAGTGTTTCTCCGATAACTTCAGAACGAAGTTGGCAATGTCTTAGCAATTGTTACAAACAAGCAACGGATGCTTCAAATTGAAACAGATGACTGCAATAAAAGATAAATACGGTATAGGCTGCATAGGCCTATATGCATATTGAAATACATTTCATGTTCAATCAATTGAGTTATATTTACAGTAGCAGAGTGTAGGGTACCGTCTGTCATTTTTGCCTCAATATAGTTAATCATGTGTAACAACATGCTCAATGATGTGCCAAATCTGTGATTTTGTGCATTATTATAGGGTTGACCTAATCATTAGAATAAGCCACCTCAATATTTGCAGCCATATAGGCGATAATATCACACTAGGAGCTGACTCGTCATCCAGTGTTGTGGAGATATGAATGGAGAAAGCTGATCTGAGAGCAGTGCTGCCTTTCTTTCGACATCAATATCAACACATGCTCCAACGACGCACTTAGTGAACTTTCCTTCTGTGGTATTTTGGGAAACGCATATGACATCTTTGCCCATTAGAGTAATGATGCGTTGTTTAAACACTCAAAACTACCTCTAATTTTCTTCATACTGAACACAGAGACATTCAAATGGTATCCACAACTGACTCTGGGAAGTAGATAAAGGGCCTCTATCAAAATCCCGAAGTATCCCTTTAAGTTCCATTGCCATCAGGAAACCAAGTGTCTTCTGCTGGTTAGTGTGATGTGAGTTGATTTAATCTGCATAACATAGTCCCAGTCAAACATTTGGACACACCTACTCATTCAAGGGTTTTTCTTTATTTTGACTCATTTCTACATTGTAGAATAATAGTGAAGACATCAGAACTATGAAATAACACATATGGAATCATGTAGTAATAAGAAAAGTGTCAAACAAATCAAAATGTTAGATTTTTCAATGTAGCCATCCTTTGCCTTGACAGCGTTGCACACTGAGCTCAGGTGCTTCCTGTTTCCATTGATCATCCTTAATGTTTCTACAACTTGGGAGTCCACCTGTGGTCAATTTAATCGATTGGACATGATTTGGGAAGGCTCACACCTGTCCTATATATGGTCCCACAGTTGACAGTGCATGTCAGAGCAAAAAACAAGCCATGATGTCGAAGGAATTGTCCGTAGAGCTCCAAAACAAGATTGTGTTGAGGCACAGTGGGGAAGGGTAGCAAAAAATGTCTGCACCATTTGAAGGTCCTCAAGAATATAGTGGCCTCCTTCATTCTTAAATGGAAGAAGTTTGGAACCACCAAGAATCTTTCTAGAGCTGGCCCCCCGGCCAGACTGAGCAATTGGGCGAGAGGTGACCAAGAACCCAATGGTCACTCTGACAGAGCTCCAGAGTTCCTTTGTGGAGATGGTTGTCCTTCTGGAAGTTTCTCCCATCTCTGCAGCACTCCACCAATCAGGCCTTTGCCACCAAGTCACTCCTCAGTAAAAGGCACATGACAGCCTGCTTGGAGTTTGCCAAAATGCACCTAAAGGACTCTCAGACCATGACAAACGAATTCTCTGGTCTGATGAAACCAAGATTGAACTCTGGCCTGAATACCAAGTGTCACATCTGGAGGAAACCTGGCACCATCCCTACGATGAAGCATGGTGGTGGCGGCATCATGCTGTGGGGATGTTTTTCAGTGGCAGGGATTGGGAGACTAGTCAGGATCGAGGGAAAGATGGATGGAGCAAAGTACAGAGAAATCCTTGATGAAAACCTGCTCAGGACCTCAGACTGGTGTGAAGGTTCACCTTCCAACAGACTCAAAGCACACAGCCAAGTCAGCGCAGGAGTGGCTTCGGGACAAGTCTCTGAGTGGCCCAGCCAAAGCCCAGACTTGCACTCGATCGAACATCTCTGAAGAGACCTGAAAATAGCTATGCAGTGACGTTCCCCATCCAACCTGACAGAGCTTGAGAGGATCTGCAGAGAAGAATGGGAGAAGCTCGCCAAATACAGGTGTGCCAAGCTTGTAGCGTCATACCCAAGAAGACTTGAGGCTGTAATCGCTGCCAAAGGTGCAAACATTTATATTAAAAAAACATTTTTGCTTTGTCATAATGTGGTATTGTGTGTAGATTGATGAGGGGGGGAACTATTTCATCCATTTTAGAATAAGGCTGTAACATAACAAAATGTGGAAAAAGTCAAGGGGTCTGAATAATTTCCGGATGCACTGTATCATAGTTATTGGAGGGAGACAGATTTACACCCAGATTGGTGTGTCTGTGTGTGCGTGCTACCTGTTAATGAAGCTAAAGGACTTTTGCAAGTAGCCATGGTCCACGTTGCTCTTACACAGCTCCAGTTGAGTCCGGGATAGTAGTTCACATAGTTATCACACATCTCCTCCATGATCCCAAAGCCTCCCTGGATCAACAGAAGGAGAGAGAAATATAGAGAGAGGAGTCAGGTTCCTAGGTTTACCTCTATGTCCTAATAACATTGGAAAGAGCAGGCAGCTGTCAAGCAGCACTGAGAACTGTGTGTGTCTCTGTCTCTGTCTGGCCGTGCACGTGTGTGTGTGCAGTATCATCAGCCCAGTGTGGCTATCCACTGCTCTGAACATCACAGAAGAGAGTTAGCGAGAGCAGCATCATCATCCTCCAGCCCAGAGCCTGTGTCTGACCCCAGATTAGTGAAATCTGGGCTGGGCAGTAGAGCCTCTCTAAGTAGAGCCTCTCTGAGCCCTGTCTGTGGTTGGAGGATATGCCTACATTAAACCCATAGAGCTGCTTGGCTACAGTTAGTGTATAGAGGCTACTCATCACACTCTGTGCATGTATTGTATGTGCGTGAGGTGTGTCTCCACTTGTGTGCATGCCTGTGTGCTATATAAACATGTACAATATTCATTTTTTTAAAATTATTTTTATTATTATTTTACCCTTTTTCTCCCCAATTTCGTGGTATCCAATTGGTATTACAGTCTTGTCTCATCACTGCAAGTCCCTTACGGACTCGGGAGAGGCGAAGGTCGAGAGCTGTGCGTCCCCTGAAACACAACCCAACCAAGACGCACTGCTTCTTGATACAATGCCCACTTAACCCGGAAGCCAGCCACACCAATGTGGCGGAGGAAACACTGTACACCTGGCGACCGTGTCAGCCTGCATGTGCCCGGCCCGCCACAGGAGTCGCTAGAGTGCGACGGGACAAGGACATCCCTGCCTGGCCAAACCCTCCCCTAACCCAGAAGACGCTGGGCCAATTTTGCGCCACCCGTGGGTCTCCCGGGTCGTGGTCAGCAGCGACAGAGCCTGGTTGTACAATATTCTTTATTGATACGCGTATGCATCCCTGCACCTGCAATATAAACATACTGTAGCATACTACTGTAGGATGGATCTTGTCCTCTGTGTTGTACTACACTTTGTCCAGATGACATCACCCTGAGGGGAGGACAAACACACACTCAAATCAGGCAAAGTTCGGGCATACGTGTTCTACTTATAGTCAAATATGATAAACTAAAACCGGCAACTCTGCATCTCTGTTGTCCGGCAGCAGAGCAGATGCAGTGACAGACTGGAGTATTAGTGTATATCAGCACTTTTGTTTTTGTCTTGTTATGCCCTCAGGCATTTCCTTCCTTTTCCATGTCTGTAATAGTCCCTTCTGTCTTTCACTGTTCCCATTCCCTTAACTGTGTCATCTTATTCCCCACCCCCACCCCTGAACACACACATGCACGGACTCACACACACACACACACAATGAAATGTATCTAATCTCATTCCACCTCCTTAGACAGTAGTGACCGTAAAAGGAGGAGCAGCACGGTCACCATCTTCTTTAGCATTCTGATCATCTGGAGGAGACGACAACAAAGATACTTCACAAACGCATCCATTAGATTGTTCTCAAAACACAGCACTATCCGCCAGGGTCTTGTCTTTGCCTGTGACCTGAATACAGGGCAGAGGAGAAAGTCTCGCTTGACACCACCCATTGGGCACAGACGTCTATTCCACGTTGGTTCAACGTGATTTCATTGAGGTTACGTGGTAACAACGTTGACTCGACCAGTGTGTGCCCAGTGGGCAGTGCCTTGTTTCTATACCACTCCGAGAAGTCTGGAAACTGCTTAGAGGAGCTTGTGCCAGTGTGTGCCCAGTGGGCAGTGCCTTGTTTCTATACCACTCCGAGAAGTCTGGAAACTGCTTAGAGGAGCTTGTGCCAGTGTGTGCCCAGTGGGCAGTGCCTTGTTTCTATACCACTCCGAGAAGTCTGGAAACTGCTTAGAGGAGCTTGTGCCAGTGTGTGCCCAGTGGGCAGTGCCTTGTTTCTATACCACTCCGAGAAGTCTGGAAACTGCTTAGAGGAGCTTGTGCCAGTGTGTGCCCAGTGGGCAGTGCCTTGTTTCTATACCACTCCGAGAAGTCTGGAAACTGCTTAGAGGAGCTTGTGCCAGTGTGTGCCCAGTGGGCAGTGCCTTGTTTCTATAACACTCCGAGAAGTCTGGAAACTGCTTAGAGGAGCTTGTGCCAGTGTGTGCCCAGTGGGTAGTGCCTTGTTTCTATACCACTCCGAGAAGTCAGGAAACTGCTTAGAGGAGCTTGTGCCAGTGTGTGCTCAGTGGGCAGTGCCTTGTTTCTATACCACTCCGAGAAGTCTGCAAACTGCTTAGAGGAGCTTGTGCCAGTGTGTGCCCAGTGGGCAGTGCCTTGTTTCTATACCACTCCGAGAAGTCTGGAAACTGCTTAGAGGAGCTTGTGCCAGTGTGTGCCCAGTGGGCAGTGCCTTGTTTCTATACCACTCCGAGAAGTCTGGAAACTGCTTAGAGGAGCTTGTGCCAGTGTGTGCCCAGTGGGCAGTGCCTTGTTTCTATACCACTCCGAAAAGTCTGCAAACTGCTTAGAGGAGCTTGTGCCAGTGTGTGCTCAGTGGGCAGTGCCTTGTTTCTATACCACTCCGAGAAGTCTGCAAACTGCTTAGAGGAGCTTGTGCCAGTGTGTGCCCAGTGGGCAGTGCCTTGTTTCTATACCACTCCGAGAAGTCTGCAAACTGCTTAGAGGAGCTTGTGCCAGTGTGTGCCCAGTGGGCAGTGCCTTGTTTCTATACCACTCCGAGAAGTCTGGAAACTGCTTAGAGGAGCTTGTGCCAGTGTGTGCCCAGTGGGCAGTGCCTTCTTTCTATACCACTCCGAGAAGTCTGGAAACTGCTTAGAGGAGCTTGTGCCAGTGTGTGCCCAGTGGGCAGTGCCTTGTTTCTATACCACTCCGACATAGGAAAGAGTTGTTGTATTACAGGCAGACAAGTCTCACGTGACACATTTGTATGTTGCTCGAAATTGCATCTAGTCTAGTTCGAGGGATGAAGTGAATAAAGGAGCAGGGAGAGTTGTTGTAATAGTTGTTGTAATACAGGCAGGCAGTGAACTTACTTGTCACCAGAATTTGTGTTCTGCAGAAGCCCAAAAGATGTCTTACCTCACTTAAGCCTTGAGCATTTAGCAATGCCCTAACAGATGCCAGACAGACAGTCAGCACTTACTAATACCCTACAGTACATTACCTGACCTGAAACTGACAGAGAGAGAGAGCTCTGTCCAGGTGTTCGTGGGTGGAGTGTGTGTGTGTGTTTCTTGTTTGAATGCGTTTGTTGGTGCATGTGTACCCTGATAGTGCTGAAATGCTTACCCTCCTGTTCTACCTCCACCTCTTTTTAATACATTTTTTTATAGGTCATTTTGCTGCTTGCTTGAGTAATTGGAGATGGAAGGGTTCCATGTGATCACGGCTCTTTATAAAACTGTGTTGTTGCCGTGAATTCATTCTGGACTTGGGGATTGTGAAGAGACCTCTGGTGGCATGTCTTGTGGGTTAGGTGTGGGTGTTGGTGATTCATGTTAATTTGTTATGCAGACTATCTGGAGTTTTCATAACAGCAACACTGTATTTCTCCTAGAAACTAGAAGACGAGTAGTTCATCTCCCGTCAACCCTCAACCAGGAAAGAGTGGTGTGCATGTCGTTGATGTTAGTTCTGTATGTGCAGTTAAGGGCAAGGCAAATCGTCTAGAATCTTACCAAACAGTAATCAAGATGGGACAAGACCAGAGCCTGAACAACTACTACGGTTAATTTTATTTGTAAAATACACACACCATCTTTTTATACCCCTCTCCCCTACCCATATTGTACTGACCTCACCTTCTGGATGGTGGCGGGGTGAACAGGCCGTGGCTTGGTTGGTTGATGTCCTTGATGATCTTTTTGGCCTTCCTGTTACATCGGGTGCTGTAGGTGTCCTGGAGGGCAGGCAGTGTGCCCCCAGTGATGCGTTGGGAACACCGCACCACCCTCTGGAGAACCCTGAGGTTGCGGGCGGTGCCGTTGCCATACCAGGCTGACCGAATGCTCTCAATTGTTCACCTGTAAATGTTTGTGAGGGTCTAAGGGCCAAGACAAATTTCTTCAGCCTCCTGAGGTTGAAGAGGCGCTGTTGCGACTTCTTCACCACACTGTCTGTGTGGGTGGACTATTTAAAATGGTCACTGATGTGTACGCCGAAGAACTTGAAGCTTTCCACCTTCTCCACTGCAGTCCCGTCGATGTGGCTAGGGGAGTGCTCCCTCTGCTGTTTCCTGAAGTCCACGATCAGCTTGTTCGTTTTGTTAACGTTGAAGGAGAGGTTATTTTTCTGGCACCACTCCGCTAGGGCACTCACAGGTGTTGTTTCCTACCTTCACCACCGGGGGGGCGGCCCGTCAGGCAGTCCAGGACCCAGATCAGGGTAGTAGCCAGTCCTCACTTCAAGCCCTCAGGGTAGTAGCCAGTCCTCACTTCAAGCCCTCAGGGTAGTAGCCAGTCCTCACTTCAAGCCCTCAGGGTAGTAGCCAGTCCTCACTTCAAGCCCTCAGGGTAGTAGCCAGTCCTCACTTCAAGCCCTCAGGGTAGTAGCCAGTCCTCACTTCAAGCCCTCAGGGTAGTAGCCAGTCCTCACTTCAAGCCCTCAGGGTAGTAGCCAGTCTTCACTTCAAGCCCTCAGGGTAGTAGCCAGTCCCCACTTCAAGCCCTCAGGGTAGTAGCCAGTCTTCACTTCAAGCCCTCAGGGTAGTAGCCAGTCCCCACTTCAAGCCCTCTGCCTCAGTACTGCATGTCCCATTCCTCTCGACTCTTCAATTCATGTTTTCAAAAGATCAGGAACCAGCAGCCTGGTGAAACAACCACAAACTGTCCAGATTCGACATTCTAACAAAACCAATTAGCCATCGAGCCAAGCCGAAAAGAGTTGACCTGCCAGTCCATCTGCAAATCTATGGGTCAAAACCACCAGAACTATGAAACTCAATGTTTTCAAAAACATAACTGCTGATTAAAAACAACATTTAAAAAAAACGTACAAATAATTGTATATGTACATATTTACAGGAGCTCTCTGCTTAGGCTGCTGCTAAGGTGCCTTGGCAGCAACAACTTTTTAACTAACATTTTCAAACTGTTGTGCAAGGAATGGCAATCTACCTGTTTTATATCAGCTTGTTGCGCTCAGAAGGGAGGAAATATTTGAGGTGTGTCCATTAAACAAAGTGCTAATTTCAGGTAGGGATTGTTAAAACCAACCTAAAGCTGGTTTTGGCAGTAATACGGTTGGTTATGGCATGAATCTTGACCGTGGAAACGCCAGCCGTGATGCACACTTACCATATGCGCACGGAACAAGAGTAATTTAATCTTGCTTATGGACAATGTTTGGCATGTCCATGCTCAGCCATAATGCAATTTACAGTAGGCCAAGCCCCCATGTCAGTGTGAATGGTATGTATACACTGAGAGTACAAAACCTTTGAAAGTTGGTCTTTGGTTTGATGATCATGCGGTGAGCTATGCATGCCTAGTTTTCAAAAGCCTCGCTTGGTGACGCGGCATAGCCATACCCATTGCCACCTGTTAAGGAGCAGTCCAAGAGGATCGAGCATGTTTTGCAAGAAACACTATGCTCATATGCCTCTGACACATTACGAGGTATCCCGGTTAACTGGGACACTCTCTCACCCTATCAAGGGTAATGCCCTACACTTTTTCTCTCTCCTATGCCTGACACACCCAATCTAAGCAGAGCAAAGTAACAGGTTTATCCCTCGTCGTCAAGCCCCTCCATGACCAGGGACAGCCTGGTTAGCAGAGATCACTGTCTTTATAACCAGGCCTGTAGCCACCATTACACAAGGGATCTGCTGACCTAAACATACGGAGAGATTTGACAGCCTAACCCAGTAGCATGTGGGAGGATACATCTGAAATGCAACAAGCCGGCCACTCTCTTAAGATCCAGAGTGCCAGTGTCCCTCCTACAGAAACAGGCAATGCGTTTTTGGGGAAGTGGTGTGACCTACACAGATGCTCTGCACCCAAGGATTATATGCCTCATTGCAGGACTTTTTGGGGACAGAGGGACGATCTCCAAAGGTCCAGTCAACGACAGTTGCACAGTAGGGTAGCACCCTCTGTTGTGTAAAGTACTTAAGTAGAAATACTTTAAAATACTGTTGTTTTTTCTGGTATCTGCACTTTACCATTTCTATTTTTGACAACTTTTACTTCACTACATTCCTAAAGAAAATAGTGTACTTTTTACTCAATGCATTTTACCTGACACCCAAAACTACTCATTAGATTTTCAATGCTTAGTAGGACAGGAATATTGTGAAATTCACACACTTATCAAGAGAACAACCCTGATCATCCCTACTGCCTCTGATCTTGTAGACTCATTAAACACAAATGCTTGGTTTGTATAATGTCTGAGTGTTGGAGTGTCCCCCTGCCTGTCGATAAATAAATGCTAGATTAAAACGGTGCTGTCTTGTTTGCTTAATGTAAGGAATATACCCACACTGGCAATCTGGTAGAATGTGAAATGGATCATGAGATAAAAACAAATAAATTCATATAACATTGTAAATCTACTGAAAACCATCATATAGCCTCAGAAATAGTGACACATTATTGATACACATTCATGGATGTAAAGGCCTGTTGGTTATGAGTTCAGAAATGTCCTTTGCTGCTTTGGACACCTTGGCCCTGTGGATCCTGGCTGTGGAGAGCTCCATGAGAACAACCAGAGTGGACACCTTGGCCCTGTGGATCCTGGCCGTGGAGAGCTCCATGAGTACAACCAGAGTGGACACCTTGGCCCTGTGGATCCTGGCCCGTGGAGAGCTCCATGTGAACAATTTCCTTTAATGTGAGCAGCCATTGTTGCAATGTTAACTGATGAGGTGGAATCCACTTTTTGTATAATAATTTTCTTAGCAGCTGTGGTTCCTGCCAACCACACTCTCTGTTGGTGGAGTGCAAATCACTCATCACAAAGCAACATCACTATTGGATCTAATTGCATTAGTTTATCTATAAGTACAGAGATTACATCCTTGACTTTCCCCCAGAATTCAACCACCCCCCCCTTCCCCCTCCTTTTTGAGGGTGTACATCGCTTACGCAGAACCGGTCTTTAAGCATTTAGCCCCGTCACTGGGACATGTCTATTGTGCTTGAGGCTTTCTCACGGCGGCCCCTTGAGCCACTGGAAAGCTCAGCGATGTAATGCTTCTCTGAAAACGTATTGTATTGGGGCCCATGTATCTAGATTTGTATCGAATCGTCTTCATAGGGAAAGATGCACATCCCTAACGACTGTCTTGAGATGGTGGAGGCTAATTGTTATGGAAAATACACGGAGTCTACAAAACATCAGTAGCAATTTCCTTTGTGCTCTCAGAACAGCCTCTATTCGTCGGGGCATGGTCTCTACAAGGTGTCGAAGCATTCCACAAGGATTCTGGCCCACCTCTTTGTGCTCTCAGAACAGCCTCTATTCGTCGGGGCATGGTCTCTACAAGGTGTCGAAGCATTCCACAAGGATTCTGGCCCACCTCTTTGTGCTCTCAGAACAGCCTCTATTCGTCGGGGCATGGTCTCTACAAGGTGTCGAAGCATTCCACAAGGATTCTGGCCCACCTCTTTGTGCTCTCAGAACAGCCTCTATTCGTCGGGGCATGGTCTCTACAAGGTGTCGAAGCATTCCACAGGGATTCTGGCCCATGTTGATGCCAGTGCTTCCCACAGTTGTGAAAAGTTGGCTGGGTGTCCTTTGGGTGGTGGACAGTAGCAGTGTTTGGGTGAAATCAATGTGGAAGACAAGCAAAACCATTTTTTACAACCAATTTTGCGATAATTGTTTTGTTTTCTCCATAACCCGTTAGAAATGCATTTATATGGCACCGTGATAGCCAATTTAATGCCGGTAAGCCATAGCCTACATTGTTTCACAGACAGTTCCAAAGTACAAGTGTCACACAGTGGCAGAATAAATTGAACCACATCAAATAAAAATGTTATTTGTCACATGCGCCAAATACAACAGTACAGTACAGTGAAATGCTTACTTACAAGCCCTTAACCAACAATGCTTTAAGAAGTTTTAAGAAAATGCATAAAAATCAGTGTTAAGTAAAAAATAGATAAGTAGAAAATCTAAAATAAAAGTACCAAATGATTACACAGCAGCAGTAAAATAACAAGCATGGCTATATACAGGGTACAATGTGCGGGGGGGAGGCACCGGTTGTTGAGGTAATTGAGGTAATATGTACATGTAGGTGGAGTTAAAATGACTGCATAGATTATAAACAGAGAGTAGCAGCAGTGTAAAAGAGGGGTCTGGGTAGCCCTTTGATTAGCTGTTCAGGGGCCTTATGGCTTGGGGGTAGAAGCGGTTAAGAAGCCTTTTGGACCGAGACTTGGCACTCCAGAACCGCTTGCCGTGCGGTAGCAGAGAGAACAGTCTATGACTAGGGAGGCTGGAGTCTTTGACAATTTTTAGAGCCTTCCTCACTGCCTGGTATAGAGGTCCTGGATGGCAGGAAGCTTGGCCTCAGCGATGTACTGGGCTGTACACGCTACCCTCTGTAGTGCCTTGCGGTCGGAAGCCGAACAGTTGCCATACCAGGCAGTGATGCAACCAGTCAGGATGCTCTCGATGGTGCAGCTGTAGAACTTTTTGAGGATCTGAGGACCCCACATACATTTGCGTTTCATCCCAGTTAAAACTGGAGAGCAACATCTGTCCTGTTTTAAATCCACAAAGAAAATATTGCATGCAACAAACAGTGACCCACACAGCATGGTCAAATGCAAGTTAAAGTTAGTTGGCACAGCTAATTTCACCATTGGTTTACTCAAGTTATAATAACATCCTTACTAAAAATGTTTCCGTAGCAGCCAGATTAAAAAGGCCTAATGGGAAATACAACCCGAATGCACTTCATCTTTGACATGCTGTAGGCTAACTAGCGGAGTCTAGCGGAAGCCCAGGAAAACAGACTCCGAGCACTCTAACTATTGATTCAAGACCACGGAGGTGTCGAAAGCGTTCCACAGGGATGCCGGCCCATGTTGACTCCAATGCTTCCAACAGCTGTGTCAAGTTGTCTGGATGTCTTTGGGTAGTGGAGCATTCTTGATACACACGGGAAACTGTTGAGCATGAAAAACCCAGCAGCATTGCAGTTCTTGACACTCAAACCGGTGTGCCTGGCAGCTACTACCATACACCGTTCAAAAGCACTTCAATCTTTTTTGTCCTGCCCATTCACCCTCTGAATGGCACACATACACAATCCATGTCTCAATTGTCTGAAGGCTCCTGAATCCTTCTTTAACCTGCCTCCTCCCCTTCATCTACACTGATAGAAGTGGATTTAAAAAGTGACATCAAAAAGGAGTCGTAGCTTTCACTTGGATTCACTTGGTCAGTCTTTGTCAAGGAAAGTCTTACAGCCCGGAAAGGCTCGTTCCACCAGAGGTATGGCTACCTCTTAGGCACTGTTCTAAGGCCTCTACTTATGGGAGATTTGCGCTATGTCATGTTCTGGTGGTGTACCAGTTTTATATGGTTGTTTCCCCAACTTCTTGTAGATTCAGAAAATGTCAGAAGGGACAATTATTTTTAACACCCCAACCACTTCTTTCACCTTGTCAGCTCGGATATTCGAACCAGCGACATTATGGTTACTGGCCCAACACTCTAACCGCTAGGCTACCTAGTCGTGGCAGTTTAACAGTCTGATGGCCTGGAGATAAAAGCTGTTACTCAGTCTCAACTTTGATGCACCTGTACGTTCTCCGCCTTCTAGATGGTAGTGGGTCGAACAGGCCGTGGCTCAGGTGGCTGAGGTCCTTGGTGAGCCCTTCCTGTGACACCGGTTGCTGTAGATGTCCTGGAGGGAAGGCCCCTAGTGATGCTTTGGGCTGACCGCACTGCCCTCTGGAAAGCCCTGTGGTTCCGAGGGCGGTGCAATTGCCGTATCAGGCGGTGATACAGACCAACAGTATGCTCTCAATGGTGCATCTGTAGAAGTTTGTGAGGATCTTAGGGGCCAAGCCAAATTTCTTCAGCTTCCTAAGGTTGAAGAGGCACTGTTGCGTCTTCTTCACCACACTGTCTGTGAAGGGACCATTTCAGATTGTCAGTGGTGTGCGCACCGAGGAACTTCAAGCTTTTGACCCTCTCCGCTGCGGCCCCGTCTGATGTGGATGGGGGCGCGCTCTCTTTGCTCTTTCCTGTAGTCCACGATCAGCTCCTTAATTTTGTTGATGTTGAAGGGGAGGTTATTTTCCAGGCACCACTCCACCAGGGCTCTCAACTCCTCCCTGTAGGCTGTCTCATTGTTGTTGGTACTGGTACAGTACTGAGTGCATACTGTTTCGTACTTGTCCCCCATGGGAATCGAACCCACAACCCTGGTATTGCAAGCTGAGTCACATGGGACGCCACAAAATGTCCCTGTATCTGCCTATGTAATTAACATTTAAGACCACCTATTGTGAAGTGGACATTGTATGATCTTCAAGTAATATTTTCCAGGCAGTATTGATATGTATTAATTTGTGTCAGACCTGAGTTCAAATAGTATATTTGTTCTTCTAATACTTTTGAGCATTCGATTGAACCTACTTGGAGTGTCTGATGGGTGGGAATAGCACTTTTGGGAGTATTCTATTGGCTCTATTGCACCGGACAGGCTCAATCAAGCACAGCTAAAGCACTTGAAAGAAAACAAATACTATTTGAACCCAGGTGTGGTGTGCGTGTTCGTGTGTGACTGGTGCCGTCCCTGCAGTGTTTGGTTACCTCCGCTCCCATGGCACAAGCAGCCAGAATGTGGCGGCAGTAGTTGAGGCCGGCTGACTTCATCTTGGAGTCACAGGATCTGCTGTACTTGGGGGCCGTATCCATCTCAGGAGAACACTCAAACACCTCCATGTGGTGCACTATGGCCTTGTTACCTGGGGTTACCACTGACTTGTAATGGAAGGAAGACAGGGGGAGGAAGAGGGGGAGAAGAGGAGGGGGAAAATGCTCTGGAATGGACTCCATCGTGTTAACTTTATTCATTCCTTAGCCCGATTCCAAATCAACTCCTGGCGCATTTCTTGGATCTATTCGAATGCTTAGGGGCTAGAGCACTGTTACCTGTTACCACCAATAAATCCACTATAATTGAGAATTTCAATAAGCATTTTTCTAAGGCTGGCCATGTTTTCCACCTGACTACCCCTACCCCGGCCTTGCGCTCCCCACAGCAACTCCCCCAAACCTCCCCCACTTCTCCTTCACCCAAATCCAGATAGCTGATGTTCTGAAAGAGCAGCAAAATCTGGATCCCTACAAATCAGCCGGGCTAGACAATCTGCACCCTCTCTTTCTAAAATTATCTGCCGAAATTGTTGGAACCCCCATTACCAGCCTGTTTAACCTCTCTTTCATATCATCTGAGATTCCCATAGATTGGAAAGCTGCTGCGGTCATCCCCCTCTTCAAAGTAATTCGAATTCTGTGGAATTACTAAAAGTAATTCTATTTATAAGGTTCCATCAATGTATAAGACTAGGTTTAGCGGTTTATCAACCATCACGATGTGGTTATTTTGCCTGATGGGGGGAATCTGGAAGATGTGACACCAGTAGGTGGTCTCCTGGGTGGAGATGTTGACGTCGGTGTTCCGGACCTCCAGGGTGTGTATGTCCTGGAGCAGGGAGGGAGACGGGGTGTCAGGGCAGAGTAGGCGGGCTCTCTGCACCCCCGTCTCGATCTGGGACAGTTTGAGCTGCTGGAGCAAGCGGATTGGCAGATCCAGCACTCCATAGATCAGGTGGACAGTGCCCTCCTGCCAATCACACGCAAGCACAAAGATCCGTCTCTGTATTATGCCTCTCTTTACCTGCTACTGTTCTCTCTCTCTTTTTTCTTTCCCCTCCCTCCCACCTTCCCAGTACAGAACAGTATAACAATATGATATCTCTGTTATTTCTCTGGGGTCACGGGTGCTAAAAAAATGCTCTTACCACCTGCCACTGATCTGTCTCTCTCTTTCACTCTCTCTTTCACCTCTATGATGTAGTCTTGTGGTTCGCAGGTGCTGAAGGGCCTCTTGAACAGCAGAGAGAATCCCTCAGGTGTCTGAGTGGCCGCCATCAGCTGGTAGTCCTGCTGGTAGTCCTGCTGACTGTCCAGATTCACACGGCCCTGACTGTCACTCCACACATCCTGGAGTAACACAGAGAGTGCGAGACATGCGTACACACACGTGTGCGCACAAACACACCTACATGAACACACACACACGCACAAGATGATGGTCAGATACTAGGTCCATTTTGTATGTTTCAGCACTATGGACAGCAGCCCACATGCTGGACAATTGCAATTCAAGAACCCCAGAGAAAAATGTACACAGTGGAAACATCTCATAGCCAAGTAAGTATTTCCAAAACATGTGTGACGTCATTCTGTGGATGCCTAACCCTACGTTCAGGTGAGCAGGCAAGATGCATATCCCAGGAGCCAACCGTAACAGCTGAGTCTGTCTCCTCCAATCACGTTGTCCGCATGTAACACGCCCTGAAATAGAACCCTCCACCCAAGACCAGTTTTCTCTCGTATGATTCCTCTGGGAAGAGTAAAGACTCAAAAAAAAGCCACGCATTTAGTAAAAAGCCCAAATTAACCAGGGACGCTCCATGTGTCAGAGTTAGTTAGGCTCTGTGCAACTCAGTCTCCATTTTGGAGCGGTTTCATTGTGCTGTTGTGACCACAGTGGTCCCAGGCTTTTAACAGATGTTCAGAGTTCTCTCTCTCGCCTTCTCATCCCTCACTCTCTCCCCTCATCCGTCCCTGTTGGACCTCCTCCCTGGTACAGGGATCAGAGGGGCCATTCAACATTCGTTTGGATAGAAGGCGCAGCTAAGTAGCAGCTCCTCACAGAGACGCAGGCCCGGGACGGGTCCAGGCAGAGGCAGGAGGAGTGAAAAGGGATGTATAATGTATGTGTGCTGCCCTGCGATGGTTTAGAATAAACCACCAGATCCACTCACTGATATAAAGATGGAGTGAGAGAGAGAGGAGGGGGGTTGGGCTGGCACAACATTGTGACCTTTCTGCTCCCAACCAAGAGAGGGGGAAGGGGATGGTGGAGGGGTAGAAAGAGTGATGGAGGTGGTCTGGAGGGGGAGAGGAGTAAGGAGAGCGAGTGGGAGGGAAGGCGTGTGGGCGGGAGAGAGAGGAGGGGGGTTGGGCTGGCACACCGTTGTGACCTTTCTGCTCCCAACCAAGAGAGGGGGAAGGGGGTGGAGGAGGGGTAGAATGAGTGATGGAGGTGGTCTGGAGGGGGAGAGGAGTAAGGAGGGAGGGAGTGTGCAGAGAATGATTGAGGTGGTCTGGAGTTGAGAAAGAGAGCCATGTCAGCCTGACCGAGCTGTAGATGGACGGACGGTGAAGTGGGAGGGATGGGAAAAGAGATGGAGGGAGATGCAGGCTGGGAGAAGTGTTGTGTGGGTGAGTGGGATCATTCCTATAATCAGACTCCAGTCCTCACATGGAAAGAGATGGAGGGAGATGGAGGCTGGGAGAAGTGTTGTGTGGGTGAGTGGGATCATTCCTATAATCAGACTCCAGTCCTCACATGGAAAGAGATGGAGGGAGATGGAGGCTGGGAGAAGTGTTGTGTGGGTGAGTGTTTTGGGATCATTCCTATAATCAGACTCCAGTCCTCACATGGAAAGAGATGGAGGGAGATGGAGGCTGGGAGAAGTGTTGTGTGGGTGAGTGGGATCATTCCTATAATCAGACTCCAGTCCTCACATGGAAAGAGATGGAGGGAGATGCAGGCTGGGAGAAGTGTTGTGTGGGTGAGTGGGATCATTCCTATAATCAGACTCCAGTCCTCACATGGAAAGAGATGGAGGGAGATGGAGGCTGGGAGAAGTGTTGTGTGGGTGAGTGGGATCATTCCTATAATCAGACTCCAGTCCTCACATGGAAAGAGATGGAGGGAGATGGAGGCTGGGAGAAGTGTTGTGTGGGTGAGTGGGATCATTCCTATAATCAGACTCCAGTCCTCACATTGAAAGAGATGGAGGGAGATGGAGGCTGGGAGAAGTGTTGTGTGGGTGAGTGGGATCATTCCTATAATCAGACTCCAGTCCTCACATGGAAAGTTAGAGATGTTCTTTTGAGAGCAAAATGTAACTGATGTGAAATGTTTATTTCGAGAAAATCCGATTTTCCCCATATTCATATCTGATGAGTCACAAGATGTATAGCTAACATTTGGATGATCATATGCTTGTAATAGTTTATTAAGTATACAGTATTTCTGGTCATTTGTTTTTGAACTTGGCATCTTCATGTTTCATCACGCAACATTTTTTTTTTTGTCCATATGCATCGATCTAATCTTGTGAAAAATTCCCCACTTTAGGATGATCACAATGAAGGCACGTCCTGCCTGACTCTCTACCATCAGAATGAACCACCTCTACATACGGGCAAGCAATACAGCGGGTACCAGCTACAATATGGCAGATTTGCTTTTTCCTTGTTCAAGCTTGTTCTGGGTGCAGCTTTGCCTCGTGGGCAGAAACAAATGGGATTGGTTAAGTTGAGGCAAGTTATCCCAATTGGTTAAGTTTAGAGCTGTGCTCTCTTTCATCCAACCAGTCACATTTTTTCTGCCTTCGGGGCAGAGCTGAACTCAGAGCAAGATTTACCTTATGCCACCTATGCAGAAATTGAACCCGTAACCTTAGTCAGTATCACACTCTCTAACTACCAGAAACCTGGTGAAAAGTAGTGCACCCCATAGGAAATAGGGTTTGGGATACAAAGTAGGACTAGTGCCCTTCCTTACCCCAAAGTAGAACTAGTGGCCATCATCCTACAGGACCACTACATCAGCGTTGGCGACATCCCCAGGACCAGATCGTGTTTCGTCTCGCTGCACCGTACCTCCAGGTACAGCTGCTGGAGGGGGTAGGAGATGTTCCTGGACAGGTGGAGGTGTCCACAGGGGTCGAGGGGTAGGGCAGCAGCAGGGGGGTTGGAGGTGGGGGTGGATCCTCCCCAGGAGGGGCTGGTAGCAGGATCTACCTGGTAGGAGGTTACAAGGATCACCACCAGGATGGTTAAGACTGTCAGGAACACCAGAGTCACGTCCTGCAGCCACAGGTCCTTGACACACGATACTCTGGATTGGTTGGCCGGTCAGTCGGTTGCTTGGTGAGTTGGTTAGTCGGTAGGTTGGCCGGTGTGTCAGTAGGTTGGTCTATTTAAGGGTAACTCCGTCTTCCTCTTCTCTACCTTTTATCTCCTCAATCAAAGGACGGTCTGCTTTGTTATACGGACTGTCAATGAGGAAGTATTCCTCTTCTCTACCTTTATCTCCTCATTCAAAGGACGGTCTGCTTTGTTATACGGACTGTCAATGAGGAAGTATTCCTCTTCTCTACCTTTATCTCCTCATTCAAAGGACGGTCTGCTTTGTTATACGGACTGTCAATGAGGAAGTATTCCTCTTCTCTACCTTTATCTCCTCATTCAAAGGACGGTCTGCTTTGTTATACGGACTGTCAATGAGGAAGTATTCCTCTTCTCTACCTTTATCTCCTCATTCAAAGGACGGTCTGCTTTGTTATACGGACTGTCAATGAGGAAGTATTCCTCTTCTCTACCTTTATCTCCTCATTCAAAGGACGGTCTGCTTTGTTATACGGACTGTCAATGAGGAAGTATTCCTCTTCTCTACCTTTATCTCCTCATTCAAAGGACGGTCTGCTTTGTTATACGGACTGTCAATGAGGAAGTATTCCTCTTCTCTACCTTTATCTCCTCATTCAAAGGACGGTCTGCTTTGTTATACGGACTGTCAATGCAGAAGTCTTCCTCTTCCTCTTGTCGGTGTTCTGTTGTTCTTACATGTTCAGTCCATAACAGGTGTATGGTTTTTTTTCACAATAGACCATCCTTCGCTGTACTCTTCATCTCCAGGCGGAGTCTAATGCCAAAGTCTCAGTCTTTCACAGTATTCTGTCGTCTTAGTTCATTTTTCTAAGCAGTCTTTTTCTCTTGATTGAATTTAATCGAAAACCGGGCGCCAACTCTTTTTCTTTTTCTCTGACCCGTCTCCTCTTGGTTGTTGTTGCTCCTTCGGAATGGGACTGTCTCTGGGTCCCGACTCGTCCCTCTCTCTACTCTTAAAAGGCGACCCCATGTGACCTCCGACTCTTTATTTGGCTGAATGACGTTATGTTTGTTGAGCAAAATGTGATTTGTTTTCTTTAAGCCCTCGGGTCAAGCACGATTCCCGACATCTGCCAGTCAGTAATTGATCCTAATAGACCATGGACATAATCAATGGCAATCCAGTTGGACAAACTGAGTTTTATTGCCTATCCAAACTCCCCTGGTTTTGGCCTTGTGGGCCAATTGGGGATGTTTGGCTGGATTTTAGGGTTGAAACGCTGTATCAATAAAATCACCTGGGAGTACGAACAGCAGAGTGCAGAGTTTTCATTGTTCATGAGTTCACCTACAGTATAACTCCATCACCTGCCGAAAAGGTACGTATGTGTGCGTATAGCTTTTGTACAAGTCTGGCACTGAATCTCTGACCTTCAGTATCTGTCTGTCTGTGATCACAACATGTACATGGGCCAGCTAGGAGTTCTTCCTGACCGCATGACTTGACCAGGCAAAACTCTGGGACCTTGTGCCATGACAACTGCTTTGAGATTATGATTTCAGGAAACGCAGAAATCTGTTTTAGTTTGGTTTTGGTTTGTTGTGACGTGAAATCATGCCTTTCTCCATGCAAGCCAGACACTCAATGATTAACTCCAGTTCGGACATACAGTGCCTTGCGAAAGTATTCGGCTCCCTTGAACTTTGCGACCTTTTGCCACATTTCAGGCTTCAAACATAAAGATATAAAACTGTATTTTTTTGTGAAGAATCAACAACAAGTGGGACACAATCATGAAGTGGAACGACATTTATTGGATATTTCAAACTTTTTTAACAAATCAAAAACTGAAAAATTGGCCGTGCAAAATTATTCAGCCCCGTTAAGTTAATACTTTGTAGCGCCACCTTTTGCTTTTGCTTATGTTTTTTGCTTACCTTTTGCTTATGTTTGAAGCCTGAAATGTGGCAAAAGGTCGCAAAGTTCAAGGGGGCCGAATACTTTCGCAAGGCACTGTATAAAGGTAGTATGTGAAAACAGCCAGACACTCAATGATTAACTCCAGTTCGGACATATAAAGGTAGTATGTGAAAACAGCCAGACACTCAATGATTAACTCCAGTTCGGACATATAAAGGTAGTATGTGAAAACAGCCAGACACTCAATGATTAACTCCAGTTCGGACATATAAAGGTAGTATGTGAAAACCATTTCTGAGATGCGTTCGGAGGTTCAGTAGTATTGAAAACAGCCAGACACTCAATGATTAACTCCAGTTCGGACATAAAAAGGTAGTTGAGCTGCTGATGATTAACTCCACGGACATATAAAGCAGCTAATGCCATAGTCTGCCTACTGTCATAATCTGCCTACTGTCATAATCTGCCTACTGTCATAATCTGCCTACTGTCATAATCTGCCTACTGTCATAATCTGCCTACTGCCATAATCTGCCTACTGTCATAATCTGCCTACTGCCATAATCTGCCTACTGTCATAATCTGCCTACTGCCGTAATCTGCCTACTGCCGTAATCTGCCTACTGCCATAATCTGCCTACTGCCATAATCTGCCTACTGCCGTAATCTGTTTAATAGAGGAAACCTTAAATGTATGAGTACATTTTAATGAACATGCCAGATGTAGTCCTTGTAGGGGGAGAGAGTCATTATTTTTGTCTGGAGTAAGACAAAAAAGATCTGTAATGAAAATAGTGTGTGTGTGCTAGATGGATAGAAGTACACACACATCTAGCTATTTGTCCTAGTTGCTGAAACCTCACCAGGTGTCAGTTTTCTAGGAACAATCACCTTTCACCTGGCTTTGGAGGAAGCTAATTCAAACGGCAGGACACACAATGTCTCTGAGGTAAAACAACATTAACTCCACTATTGTCCTGCTTTTCTGTGTCTTTCACGCTCGCTCGCGTAACACACCATTAACCCCAACAATTGTCCTGCCCATTCCTCCAGGGTTGAAGGAAGCAACAATCAGAACACTATCAAATGTGTTTCTCTACATAAAGAAACACGGACACCTTCTTGTTTGCTGAAAAGGTTAGCCTTAGCCCCCTCGGCCATCAGGGTTTGAAGGGTGAGGGTGTGAGCAAGGAAGGGATGGAGGAGGTTATGAGTGGAGCTGATAACCACACACTCACACACACACTCAGCTAGAGAGGCAGCATGAGTAACGTAATGAAGACCCGAGTCCCTGAGGCCAGGGGTCTGCTGGGATTGATGCCCTCTCACTTTGTGAGACGTGACTATGCACCAGGCACACATGCTCTGTATTGACTGTCTGACACTGTATTTATTCTCTTAATCCCTTACTGATGCTCCACTGATGCAGCTGCAATACAAAATTCATGCCACAAAGGAAGCTGTGAACTAAAGACGAGAGAGAGAGAGGGAGAGTGGGCCTCCCATATCTACTGGGTGAAATACCACAGTGAGAAAAAGGGCAACACCAGTGAAGAACTATTTGCACATCGTTACAACACTATGTAGACATAATATGACATTTTAAATGTCTTTATTCTTTTGGAACATCTGTGAGCATAATGTTTACTGTTAATTTATATTGTTTATTATCCACTTCACTTGAGAGAGAGAGTCACTCACTCCTGGAACATCCCGGCATACTGTTCTCTTTTCAGACAGGACTGCATAGGAGAGGATAAAGCAGGATATGACAGGACAGGACACATTCTTACTGGTCTGGACATGGGTATCAGGATAAGGTAAGACCCAGATGCAGACCGTTTTGAAGTAACAATATTAATTACAGCAACAGAGGCAACGGTGCAGGACAGCAGGCAGGGTCAGGTCAGGCAGAGGTCGGAAAACCAGATAGAGGCAATGGTACAGGGCGGCAGGCAGAGTGGTCAGGCGGGCAAGTTCAGGGTCAAGACAGGCAAGGGTTAAAAACCAGGAGGGTGGGAAAAAACAGGAGCTGACAGGGAAAACGCTGGTTGCCTTGACAAACAAGATGAACTGGCAACGGACAAACAGAGAACACAGGTATAAATACACGGGAGATAATGGGGAAGATGGGCGACACCTGGAGGGGGGTGGAGACAATCACAAAGATAGGTGAAACAGATCAGGGCATGACAATGGGACAATAACATAATATAGAATAGCACAGTATATATATTAGGAACTAAAGTCGAATATAGTTCAGTATAGAATAGATACAATTTTTGCCATTATTGTAGCATGAATTATAAACAGTATATGTGGCTGTAAGAAACACTGTCATAGTCACAGTGCAATATAGAGATATTGACCTCACGTGACTGCCAGCTGTGGTTCTGCTCCCTCATTGGGCAACGTGTAGGAGGCCTGGGACCATAGAGGTTAACAATTACCGCAGGCTGTGACCCAAATGGCACTCTATTCCCTGCACTATGTAGTGCACTACTTTAGACCGATATGCCCTGGTCAAAAGTAATGCACGACATAGGGAATAGGGTGCCATTTGGGGGAGACGCATACATAGAGGTTAATTAACATCCAGTACCATAAAGCAGTCCTAGAGGGGCCTGTGGGTTGTCTCTGTCTGTGTGGAAGGGCGAACTGGAGTAACAGAATAAAATAACCTCCCTTCTGTCTCCCTCCATCTATGAATAATACAGAGCCTTGTCACTACAACACAGCCCAATCTCAGCCTCCCTCCTGTAATATTTGGAGGTTGAATAATTCATGCAATAAAAAAAACTTTCTTCCCTCTGAGATGAGCTCTGGGGGTGAGGAAGTGAGGTGGGGGGGTGTCTGTGATCGTCATCTAATTAATGTTTTCTACCAGTCTCGTTTGCTTTCTCCATATTTTTCCGATCCTTCTTTGCTATCCAAATCGTCTCCTATTATTGTACGGGTTGTGTATATCAGGAAAGCTGATACCAGATGCACAACTGAATACATTCAACCAAAATGTGTCTTCCACATTTAACCCCTCTGAACCAGACAGGTGGGGTTAAATGTGTCTTCCACATTTAACCCCTCTGAACCAGACAGGTGGGGTTAAATGTGTCTTCCACATTTAACCCCTCTGAATCAGACAGGTGGGGTTAAATGTGTCTTCCACATTTAACCCCTCTGAACCAGACAGGTGGGGTTAAATGTGTCTTCCACATTTAACCCCTCTGAATCAGACAGGTGGGGTAGCCAAATTCTGAAGCAATTATAATTACTGGAAACAGATTTGTGGGGCGAAGAGATTTTAGAGAATCCATGCATCTTTTACAAATGCATATTCCTGTCTTTCAATGATAACCCATATTTTTGTGATCAATATTTTTTTCAATTTAAATGATCAGGGAATACAGACAGTAAGGAATTAGACAGCAATATCTTATACCCCCCTCTACCTCCCCCCAACTTCCCATCACCAACCATCCTTTATACAAATGGCGTTCCTAACTACCTGCTTCCCCAGTGGGGCTCAGCACCTGCTTAATAGACTTATTGCGGTCTTTCAACGTTCCAATTTGTAATAGGTTATGTACATCTGATCTGCCATCTCAGCAGTACCCAGCAATACCCTAGCTGCCCAGTGGGGCTCAGCACCCGCTAAGTAGCCCAGTCACTGATCATTACCATTCTGGCTGAAACTCCTGAAACAGCTAGGCCCACCAGATGGACCACTGCTTGTTTTGGCCCCCAGACACGTTGGTTGGTTGGTTGGTTGGTTGGTTGGGCTGGATGCGTTCTTTGTGTCCCAGTCTGCTCTCTCTGTTTTCACTCTTCTGCTCTAGCTCTCTCTTTCTGTATGGGTTCTCTAGCGCTATGCTTTCTTTCTCTGTCTGCAATCTCTCTCCTCTCTCTCCTCTCTCTCCTCTCTCTTCTCTCTCTTATCTCTCTCCTCTCTCTCTCTCTCCTCTCTCCTCTCTCTTCTCTCTCTTCTCTCTCTTCTCTCTCTTCTCTCTCTTCTCTCTCTCTCTGCTCTCTTCTCTCTCTTCTCTCTCTTCTCTCTCTCTCTCTCTCTCCTCTCTCTTCTCTCTCTCCTCTCTCCTCTCTCTCTCTCTCTGCTCTCTCTCTCTCTCTCTCTCTCTCTTCTCTCTCTCTCTCTTCTCTCTCTCTCTCTGCTCTCTCTCTTTCTGTATGGGTTCTCTAGCGCTATGCTCTCTTTCTCTGTCTGCAATCTCTCTTCTCTCTCTCCTCTCTCTTCTCTCTCTCTCCTCTCTTCTCTCTCTGCTCTCCTCTCTCTCCTCTCTTCTCTCTCTTCTCTCTCTCCTCTCTTCTCTCTCTTCTCTCTCTTCTCTCTCTTCTCTCTCTTCTCTCTCTCCTCTCTCCTCTCTCTCTCTCTTCTCTCTCTTCTCTCTCTTCTTTCTCTTCTTTCTCTTCTCTCTCTCCTCTCTGCTCTCTCTCTTTCTGTATGGGTTCTCTAGCGCTATGCTCTCTTTCTCTGTCTGCAATCTCTCTTCTCTCTGCTCTCTCTTCTCTCTCTCCCTCTTCTCTCTCTGCTCTCTCTTCTCTCTCTCCTCTCATCTCTCTCTTCTCTCTCTTCTCTCTCTCTCCTCTCTCTCTCTCTCTCTCTGCTCTCTCTTCTCTCTCTCCTCTCTTCTCTCTCTTCTCTCTCTTCTGCTCTCTCTGCTCTCTCTTCTCTCTCTCCTCTCTGCTCTCTCTCTTTCTGTATGGGTTCTCTAGCGCTATGCTCTCTTTCTCTGTCTGCAATCTCTCTTCTCTCTCTGCTCTCTCTTCTCTCTCTCTTCTCTCTCTCTTCTCTCTCTCCTCTCTCTGCTCTCTGCTCTCTCTTCTCTCTCTCCTCTCTCTCCTCTCTTCTCTCTCTGCTCTCTCTTCTCTCTCTGCTCTCTCTTCTCTCTCTGCTCTCTCTTCTCTCTCTTCTCTCTCTCCTCTCTTCTCTCTCTCTCTCTTTCTCTCTGGTTCTCTTCTCTCTCTCCTCTCATCTCTCTCTGCTCTCTCTTCTCTCTCTCTCTCTCTTCTCTCTTCTCTCTCTCTCTCTCTCTCTCTCTCCTCTCTCTTCTCTCTCTCTTCTCTCTCTCCTCTCTTCTCTCTCTCCTCTCTGCTCTCTCTTCTCTCTCTCCTCTCTCTCCTCTCTCTTCTCTCTCTGCTCTCTCTTCTCTCTCCTCTCTCTTCTCTCTCTGCTCTCTCTTCTCTCTCTCCTCTCTCCTCTCCTCTCTGCTCTCTCTCTCTCCTCTCTGCTCTCTCTCTCTCTTCTCTCTCTCTCTCTCTCCTCTCTCTCCTCTCTGCTCTCTCTCTCTCTGCCCTCCCCTCACACGTTGCTCTTCGGTTACACTTTATAATAACTGTTATGAATAAGCCATTATAAATGCTTATTAGTATATGTACATGTTTTATGCATTATTGTAAATGTTATAGGCTATAATTCATTATGAATTGTAAGGCTTATGACGCTTATAAATGTTTGTAGCTGCTGTCCAGGTGCTGAAACATACAAACTTCAATCAGTTGTGTGTGTGTGTGTGTGTGTCACATGTTGATGGGGCTGCTGTGAGAAATGTCAGAAATATAGAAACAGACTATGTTAATACCTACCAAAGTGTACAGAAACTTGCCATGCGAGTAGCCTAGTCTTAGCCTGGTTGCCAGTCTGTTAGCTAACATTCCACTCCTTGTACTCCATGTCATGTGCCAAAGGAAACAGACTGGCAACCTGGCTAGTCTAGCCTATTAAATTGCAATGGTTCATAACCGCTTCATGAAAAGTGGGCAATTCAACTGATGAGTAGATATTCTTATATAGTCATCCTATCGAAGATGAGAATGACAGAAGAGGTGGAAAATCTAACTCTCACCACGTCGACATCTTTCCGAAGGCTGAATCTCGAGAGTCGATTTCTTAAGGACTCAACTTGCCACAGTCTTACCATTTCCATACTCTAAATGGACATTTGGGCATAGGAGGACCGCTGATTTAAGGACTACTGCTCTCTGATCATCCGCGGTTTATCGGATTCAGCAGTGAGATTTCGTGTTTCGTTTGTTTGTTCTGTCTCCATCTCAACGCCTTCGATTGGAACACCCCCAACGCCGATCATTTTAATGCCTACTAATCTTAATTTGATCTGCGAGCTCAAGAAAATAGGCTACAAAGCCAGGCTACAACGCGCAGTACACGACAATCAAAAAAAATTGAGCGACTACCCTGCAGAAGAATCTGACCGAGTGTCAGCAATACGGGCTACAGTAGCTGGCTGCCTGGATTTACCAACTGCAGCTACAAGCGCCCGTGCCCATATTACCAGTTGAGCCAAGACTTGTAGGGGAAAAAAATAACAGATTCAAATCCTTGACTGTTATTTCTCAAAGAAGCTCCGAAGACTGGAAATCTGACTCCTTTTAATGGTGAATAACAGCTTCGTGATATGGAGCTGTCGTGTTTTCCCCACATGACCGTTACACTTGCTGTCCTTATATGCGTTATCGGTGTAGGGACGGTATTTTGAAGATACCAGGCAGTCACAATAGCCTACATGAAACTTCATCCAAGTGGACGCTGATGGTGCACGACTGCCTTATAAAAACACAGTTTGTCGACTCTTTTGATGTAGGTTATTTTGAGATTATCATAAGCAGCTTTGGAGACGTTTAGATTTTTTGCGTTACATATGCATTGAAAGGACCCTGGAATTGGCCTTAGGACTTTTCTATCGCGAAATGAATGAGGATATAAGAGGAGAGCTACACAAGCAAAACAAATAAGCAACGTGAAAATAACTAAAGGACAACAGCGATTTAAACGTGCTAGCTTGTGTGGACTCCACACTATTTATTTTGAGGTATTAGGATTTTTATTGAGTTTTTATTTCGTTGTGATTTTTGTAGACATTATCAACTCGTCTTTTACTTCTTCAATCCTTTCCATAGTTCTTCATGTAACGGTTTTGTGGACTGGTCACTTTGCTGGAAGGAAAGAGGTCATCATCACTGTTTTGGTTTGTGGACTGGTCACTTTGCTGGAAGGAAAGAGGTCATCATCACTGTTTTGGTTTGTGGACTGGTCACTTTGCTGGAAGGAAAGAGGTCATCATCACTGTTTTGGTTTGTGGACTGGTCACTTTGCTGGAAGGAAAGAGGTCATCATCACTGTTTTGGTTTACACTGAAGCAGTGGCAAGAAGCTAATCAGTATCACGCGAGGCTGCCCCGCGACCATTCGGTGTTTCATGTGCCAGCCTCACTGAATAGAGCTCTCACGAGCCATCAACAACTCAGATGCGACCCGGTACATTTCAAATATCTGCAAAGGTAAGGTGTTAGCCTAACCATAGCTCCAGCATCATGTTTTTGCCTAGAACGTGTGTCCTGATTGTTTCCTCCTGAAATAGCTGTTGCTAATGTCGAGAAATTATACAACTAATATGACTAAACTTTATCTTTCTCGAATCAAGCTAAACATGCAGTGTATTTTTATGTTATTGGATGACGCTATAATCAGGTGTACCCATGCTTTGTTGTTCTTTGGGTTGACACTTAGAGTAATTGTTGGCTATTGATTATCTCCCGAAATACACTGCTACACATTTCATACAACGAATTATGCCACAGGCCTACGATCAAACAATCACAAGTTGGAATAATTGAAGTCTTGTGTTTTCGAGTTTCCTCTCTCCCCACTAGCGTTTAGGCTGCTGTCCATGGTGCTGAAGTGCACAAACTTGTATCTAGCGTCGAGCTCCCTACTCTCTTTCTCTCTCCCTCTCTCTCCCTCTATCTCTCTGTGTGTGTGTGTGTGTGTGTGTGTGTGTGTGTGTGTGTGTGTGTGTGTGTGTGTGTGTACACGCTAGTTAAGCAGGAAGAGTTCAGAGTTGAAGCGGTTTTGCAGAATGTACCCAACTGTTTAGGGCTGGCTACTGACAAAACTTAAGTAGTATGATCAAACCAGACTCAAATGTCCTCCTCCTCCTCCTCGTGTGCTTGTCTCTGTCTCACTGCTGCTCTCCTCTCCACAAAATAGTCTGTATCTGATGCTGTGTTATGATGCAGCCCTTATGTGACAGTGGAACCGCCTGCAGAGAGGTCTGCATGGTCATTGGTCACCATCATGCTAACACAAGTCTACAGCAGGCAGGGGAGGAAGGCTATGGAGACAAGACTACAGCAAGCTGGGCTAGGGAAGCCATAGACAAGAGAGTGGCTGGAATGGACGCTCCCATTGTATTTCTATGTTGGACGGAGGGTCTGTGCCAGCATGGACACCAGGCTAAAGCAGGCATGGGGCCTAAAGCTGTGGAGGCCATAGAAATTATATCACTAGAACTGACATTCCCTATCAAGTTGACTTTCAGTGATGCTTGGACTGGCTTCTATAATGGTGACAGGCCGGGCCTGCACCAGCTGGGTTTCCATGGTACATCAGGCAGAGGAAGTCTGATGAAGGTTATGGAGGCAGTGTCTGCATTATACCTTGATCCCAGAACCTTGTTGTGTGTATGTGTGTAACAGTCTGTCATGAGAGCCCCAGCATGGTCACAATGTCTGTGAAGGACAGCAGGCAGGGGGCGATTAGGCAGGGTCTGCATCAGTCACCAGCAGTGATGTCATATGTCATCCCTGATGCTGTGTCTCTCTGAGTGGAGAGGGAGGAGGGGCGGAATCTGTTATCCCCAGTGGTGACTCGTTCTGTGACCCTTCCAACAACCTTGGCCCCTGGAAACACAGCAATGAGTGACTGTTTTCCTGCCTCACTGCCTCCCTGCATGTCTCCCTGCCTCCCTCGCTCCCTGCCTGCTTCTCTGCCTGCCTATGTCCCTGCCTGCCTATGTCCCTGCCTGCCTATGTCCCTGCCTGCCTATGTCCCTCCCTGCCTGATTCCCTCACTGCCTGCCTGCCTGCCTCCTTGCCTGTGTGCCTGCCCCCTCCATCCCTCCCTCCTTGCCTGCGTGCCTGCCCCCTCCCTCCCTCCTTGCCTGCCTGCCTTCTGGTCTCGTACTCCCTTACTACTGATTGGGAAGGCTGACTGAATTGGGGGAAGGGCATATTCTCAATGATAATGTTAAACAGTTCCCCTCTTCCCTGTCCCTATTGTGTCCATCTCCCATCCCCCTCACACAGTGACACATTGCACACACACACTAATGGCCAGAGCCGTCTTCATTGCAAGAGTGATTGCGATAAATACAAGCCCATTCCAAAGGGTCATCCCAGCAAGGGGGGAGGAGAAGAAGCAGCAGGAGGAGGAGGAGGACACTGAGGAAGACACGGTCCAGATCTCTGTGTTTTCATTCCTCCCCAAAGACTACTCATATCTGTAGTTATGCTGTCCACGTGGTGACAAGACAGTCCATTGGGATTTTCACATATTCTTATGTTTTCATACATATCACTTGTAGGCTGGGGCTGCCTGCATTCTTACACCACATACAGTAAATTCCATACAGGTCTATAGTAGGCTGGATCTACCTTACAAGGCCTGTACATGCATGTTCATCAAGGGAATAATCAAGATTGGGCAGCACAGAACCATTGCCTCTAGAGTCTCTTGTGACAAACTTAACCAACATGCACAGCAAGTGAGATTTGATTCTGAGTGCCAAGATTATTAACTCTGTTGTACCAGCCCAGTCTCTGTCATGTGATGTGTGTGTGGTGTCACCCGTTGCTCTCGCTAGTGGGAACCATGCTTTACTCTCTGCTCCATTGTCACGTCCTCTTAATTCTGTCTTTGACTCCCATCTAAGCCCAGTAGGTTGAGAGAGCAGAGCAGCACACACATGTGATACCCTATATTACATCCCCACTCCCATTTTCACAAGTCCCCTGACACCACGACACCCTCCACCCAATCCCCACAGTTGGGGAAATAAGAAACACACACACGTAAACACACACACAGGAGAAACACATACACACACATGTAAACACAAACACAGGAGAAACACACACACACACACACACACAGAATAAACACATACACGCACATGTAAACACACACACACAGATTGAGAGAGAAGAGCGCAGTAGTAACCCCATGAGCTACGCCATTACAGTTGTTTTCAATCACTTTGGACTTCAGATATACCACTTACATTCAGATGTAAGTGGTATATTTAAAAAAAAAAAAAAACATTTAAAAAAAACTCTAGACTAATAACACGTTATTGTGTTCATTGGAGTTAAACACATCTTTCACCCCTGAGTCATTCATGCAAAATCAAAGTTGTCTGAGAAATGCCATGAGAACATTTAGTTTCAATTTCATTATCCTTATACCATTATCCTTATACCAGCGGTTCCCAAACTAGGGGTTGCGACCCCGTGTGGGGTAGCCTGATATGAAAATGTTGTCGCGGGAGAATTTCAAAAAGCCTGGCGAAGAAATCTATACAGAATTTTTTTAAATTTAATTTGATCAATAAAATATTCTAATTTTATATTGTATTTTTTATATTATTATTATTTATATTTTATATTTTTATAATTTTATATTTTATAATCTCGTTTTTGTACCTCAAAATCATTGTAATGTGGTTGACCTTAAAATCGAAATGAAAAATGTTTCTAAAATTATTTTTAAAAGATCAAATTCAAACAATGAGAGAGCGCCCTTAGATCGTGGGAAAAGGCTGCGTTTGACCATTGCATTTGAGTCATGGTGAATGGCTAGGCCCGCTATATGCTTCTGCAAAATACACCACCCACTATAGGCTAGTGGGATAGAATGGTGGGCTTTTGCACATAAGGGGCTCCATCTATGGTGGGACGGCAGGTAGGCCGCCGCACTCTGGTTATTGTGTCTCCCTCTGCCATATGGACACATTGTATGATATACAGAGAGCAACTGGCAGCAAAAGAGCTGAGCGTAGAACTCTGAGATATACTGCAGCAGGTAACTTCCATTTAAAATCAAATCACATCCAGTACGCCCACGCCTGTTCGCATTACTGTGTGGAGATATGGAACAATTTACTGTTTCACACCGAGGCTTGGTGGTTATCAGTGGAATGTTGTAAAGATTTTTGTAATTGACGGAGGAATTGTTGTCATCCGCAATGAATGTACTTTTTTTTTTTTACGTAAACTTTCTGTGTGAGGGGAAATAAAATGTCTCCTTGCCTACATAACAGATATAGGCTATTTGGAAAACTGAACAAACTGAACACAAACATGCAGGGGAACTCCAAAAACATTCTACTGATGCGTGGATTCAGAGGAAAGACACACACGCACAAAGAAACATACACACACACACACCACTGTCTCCCAGCAGCAGCCATCATGCTCCCAGCCTCCCAGCATGCTACACATGTCCCCTCCCTCCTCTCACCCCCCCCCCCTCCTCCTCCGGCCCCTCCTCCACTACCATCATCATGTAGCCCTGGCCTCAGCTTCAGTCACAGGGTGCTTAGAGACCTGGTTGCCATGCCTCCTTCAGCAGGGCCATGACCGAACAACATGAAAGGCTGCATCTGAAATGCCACCCTATTACAATACAGTGCATTATTTTTGACTGGGCTCTGGTCCAAGGTTGTGCACTATAGAATAGGGTGCCATTTTGAAAGACATCAAAGTCTCCACATTAGACTCACCAGCCCATAAAGAAAGGGCCTTTGGAAATGAATTCAATGGATATCAAGGCACAGGGATGTAATGTTCCCCGGTCTGTGTTATAACCCCGAATGTCACATGGTCTGTGATGTGTTTGTCGTACAGGACGAAGTACATACAGGGCATTTCTCAAATCATTTCTTGGATGGTTCTTCACTGTTTTGCCCCATTTATTAGGGACCCCGTTCATGGAAAGTTAGAATGGGCAAAACGGATGACCTAAGTGACTGAGCGTGGTACGATCGTATGGTAAATTAGCGGACACTTTTATCCAAAGCGACTTACAGAACTGCCAGTTAACGGTGACGCATACAAAATATTCAGGATACGGCACACGTAAGAATCAAACAAGCAACCTTGTTGTTACCAGCATCATATGTTCTTTGCACAGTAGGCAGACAGGATGCATCTCAACTCCTTTCTTGGATGGTTGTTGCATGACTCTTGGAGGATTTAAATGTACCTTTGTTATGCTTAGCGGGAGCAATTTGAATGTGCATGTTGTTGTTGCTGTTGAATGTATGGAGAAAGACACAGCAGGTTACAACCGTGTATCTGTGTGTCAGAACATAGTGGTTAGTCCATATCCGACATTTCTCCGAGCGATGTTTCAATGCACCACCGCCTACAGTCACCACAGCAACACAGAGGCAAACAGCAAGAGAGAGAGAAAGGGGGCCGGAATAAATAACAAGAAAAAGACTTGAATGGCGGCCTGCCAAAACAGAGGAGATATAAAAAGATGAAGAAAATCAACTATTTTAGTGGCGCTGACTGTACAAGCTTGCCATACAGAAGCCACTCTGTAAAGAGGGAGAGGAGACAAAAAAAACATGCACACAGCGTGTGCTGACAAAGGGTCTTTTTATTTCATTCTGGTAAACAGAAGTTAGAGGAGACAACTTTTCCAGTAAAATAGAAGGCAGAGCTCAGAGGTTAACCTTCAGCTTCTAATAAATGACCTCTGTTGATATTCACTCAGCCAACAGTCTCAGCCTTCTTTTGTTACATGTAACCCAGGCTTACATGTTGTTCTGCCCAGGGAGTACCCCCTCATGTGCAACTGGCCATTAGGACAAGGCCGCGTCCAAAATGGAACCCTGTGCACTACTTTTGGCCAGGGCCCATAGGGATCAGGGCCTAATTTCCCAGTTGCATGTAACTTAAAGACATTATCCTGTACTTTGGCGACTAGTAAGTGTTTTCTAAACCTCACACTTTGGGCTGGATGTGTCAATGTGTAGTTCTATGAGCAGAGTTACTGTCTCACCTCAATTAGCCAAGACATCCCTAGTTTGAAAGCAACTGTTTTCTAGAAGCTGTGTGGCACCATTTTCTTGACATTTACCGCCCCCACTCCTCGGCATTTGAGTGGCAGGTAGCATGAGGCACACACAGCAGAGAGCGCGAGAGCAATAATATCATGCCCACATTTGCACATTTGTGATTTAGTATGCAATTTTCTGGGACAAATACTGACTAAATAGTATACAAAAGTACCAGAGAATTTCCCAAACAAGCAATCAAGTAGAGAGAACGTTCGCTAAGTGTGTCATTTGGATACTGATAGGATAAAAAGAAAAGCAGCGCTGCTCTCGGATCAGCTTTCTCCATTCAAAACGTACTTTAACTTAAAAAATATTCCACAATACTGATGACCGATCAGCTCCTGACCTAGAGAGAAATGACCACCTATGGCTGTAAATAGGCTATATTTTCATGCCATCATCTACGTTTTCATTTTATCTTTCACTTGATGTAACAATTGCCAATACTTCGGCAACGTTGTATTTGTAGTCAACTTCGTTCTGAAGATATTGGCAGTCATAGTCAGACAGATGGCATAAACATATTGATTCCATGTTTAGCTGAGATGTTCTGTGAATAAAGTGATGAGGACGAGCAGAAAAAGCATCTAATGATGCACTTTGGCTGCTCTATGAGTGGTCTGGATCGATCATAGATGTGCGAAGGTTACTAACGAAGGCTTATGGAAACACCTTGGCTCTAACGAGGTCTTAACGCTACGAAGGCTTTGGGAAACACCTTGGCTCTAACGAGGTCTTAACGCTACGAAGGCTTTGGGAAACGAGACCCAGGTCTAAAGTAGTGTACTATATAGGGAATAGGGTGCCATTAACAAACAATTATTTCACCTTTTATTTTATCGGGGAGTCATACTGAGACCAAGGTCTCTTTTACAGATGAGCCCTGAATTACATAAATTACAGAAAATACACACATCAAACTATAAATACAAAATGCAAGCCGATAGAAAAACAAGGACACAAAAACAAACATTAATCGGTAATAAGGTCCTCAATCAGCTTTCTGAATTGCCCTAGAGACACCAGCACCTCACATTCTAAGAACATTTTGAAGATTGTTCCACAAATAAGGTGCATAAAAACTAAAAGCTCATTTACTCCACTCAGTAGAGAACAAAGGATTTTTTTCCAGAGTTAGCCGTCCCTGAGACCGGGTGTGGTAACTCTTATGTCTTAAGTTTAGTAACAATGTTAGATACAGTGGGGCTTTTTTTGCAAAAGGGCTTTATAAATGAAAACATAGCAATGTATCAACCGACTTGACATCAAAGTGGGTCAACCAACTTACTGGTAGAGAATGCAGTGATGAGTACTAAAACTGTTGCCCTTAATAAAGCGCTATGACAAACTGCATCTAACAGCTTTAATGAAGCGGCAGCTGCATTCATATAGATGATGTCGCCATAGGAACGTTGACTGAATAATCTGCTTTCTACAATTTAGCAGGAGGCAGGGCCTGTTGTTATAGAAGACGGTCATTTTTATTCTTAGCCTCAACTCATGGATGTGGTTTTTCAACCCTTTCCTGCAGTCAAATGACCACATTGCCCGCTATTGGCCTCATGGGTGTAATGTTATTCATATTTTTCATCATTAATAAACATTATTTCTGTAAACCCACTGAAATCCCGGCGTTTCCATGTTAAACGGTTGTGTTATATTTCAGTCTTCTGTGATCTATATAAAGTGTAATATTGGGATGCAAACTAAACATACATTTCAACTCTGTATCTGACATGGTACAGGTGTCTTATTTTTTAAGCCCTTAACCATGTGTGGGAGGTGTATACTTTTGTTTCAAAGAAGATTTGTTCAAGATTACTGGGTCTATGTGACACTAATCTGTCCACTGCAGTAAAATGTTATTAAAAAAACAGCTTTTCATCTATCCAAGTGCCCAGATATATGTACCCGTGACACTATCAATATAGACATATATAAAGTACATATTCTTAAATCATCAGAGTTATTTTTATGTGCTCTAGATAACAACATGTACTTTGTTTTGCCTGCGTTCAACACTAATTTCAGGTCAATAAAGTTTTTTCGATAATACAACGAAGGCAGACTGTAGTTCAGATAGAGCCTGGTCAACCGTGGGGGCAATAGCATACATAGCAGTATCATCGGCATACAAGGGCAGGTTACATTTTTTTTTAGACACGTCAATATTGTTAATGTAAAATGTATAGGACCCAGAATCAAGCCCTGCGGGACACCTTTCATAATATCCAGGAAACCTGATATAACACCATCAGTAGATATTCATTGAGTTCTATCTGTCAAGTTATTGTTAAGACCGTTACATGCAGCCTGGTCTAGGCCAATTGAGAAAAGCCTCTGAATTAGCAACGAGTGAACAGTATCGAAAGCCTTTGACAGGTCAATGAAGAGGGCAGCACAATGTTGCCTTTTATCTATACAGTTAACCACACAATTTCTAATAATAATTTGTGTCGCAGCCCTTCTCTTATGAGTCTTCCCCACTTTGTACACTGTGAATAGGCTAGGATACCCTTATGAAACCAGGCTGACTGCTTTGCTCACGTTAAGTTCCACTTCCCTTTGAGCTGCTCTCGAGATCAAGCTGGTTTAACAAGGCTTAGTCTGGGTATCCTCAGGGGAACTAGCATAGATATAGAATACTAGATAGGCTGATATTATATAGCACCTACATTGAGGAGAACAAGTATTTGATACACTGCCGATTTTGCAGGTTTTCCTACTTACAAAGCATGTAGAGTTCTGTCATTTTTTATCATAGGTACACTTCAACTGTGAGACACGGAATCTAAAACAAAAATCCAGAAAATCACATTGTATGATTTTTAAGTAATTAATTTGCATTTTATTGCATGACATAAGTATTTGATCACCTACCAGCTAGTAAGAATTCCGGCTCTCACAGACCTGTTTGTTTTTCTTTAAGAATCCCTCCTGTTCTCCACTCATTACCTGTATTAACTGCACCTGTTTGAACTCGTTACCTGTATAAAAGACACCTGTCCACACACTCAATCAAACAGCTTCCAAACTCTCCACAATGGCCAAGACCAGAGAGCTGTGTAAGGACATCAGGGATAAATTGTAGACCTGCACAAGGCTGGGGTGGGCTGCAGGACAATAGGTAAGCAGCTTGGTGAGAAGGTAACAACTGTTGGCGCAAATATTAGAAAATGGAAGAAGTTCAAGATGACGGTCAATCACCCTCGGTATGGGGCTCCATGCAAGATCTCACCTCGTGGGGCATCAATGATCATGAGGAAGGTGAGGGATCAGCCCAGAACTACACGGCAGGACCTGGTCAATGACCTGAAGAGAGCTGGGACCACAGTCTCAAAGAAAACCATTAGTAACACACTACGCCGTCATGGATTAAAATCCTGCAGCGCACGCAAGGTCCCCCTGCTCAAGCCAGCGCATGTCCAGGCCCGTCTGAAGTTTGCCAATGACCATCTGGGTGATCCAGAGGAGGAATGGGAGAAGGTCATGTGGTCTGATGAGACAAAAATAGAGCTTTTTGGTCTAAACTCCACTCGTCGTGTATGGAGGAAGAAGGATGAGTACAACCCCCAAGAACACCATCCCAACCGTGAAGCATAGAGGTGGAAACATCATTCTTTGGGGATGCTTTTCTGCAAAGGGGACAGGATGACTGCACCGTATTGAGGGGAGGATGGATGGGGCCATGTATCGCGAGATCTTGGCCAACAACCTTCTTCCCTCAGTAAGAGCATTGAAGATGGGTCGTGGCTGGGTCTTCCAGCATGACAACGACGACCGAAAAACACAGCCAGTGCAACTAAGGAGTGGCTCCGTAAGAAGCATCTCAAGGTCCTGGAGTGGCCTAGCCAGTCTCCAGACTTGAACCCAATAGAAAAGCTGAAAGTCCGTATTGCCCAGCGACAGCCCCGAAACCTGAAGGATCTGGAGAAGGTTTGTATGGGGCAGTGGGCCAAAATCCCTGCTGCAGTGTGTGCAAACCTGGTCAAGAACTACAGGAAACGTATGATCTCTGTAATTGCAAACAAAGGTTACTGTACCAAATATTAAGTTCTGCTTTTCTGATGTATCAAATACTTATGTCATGCAATAAAATGCAAATTAATTACTTAATCATACAATGTGATTTTCTGGATTTTTGTTTTAGATTCCGTCTCAGTTGAAGTGTACCTATGATAAAAATTACAGACCTCTACATGCTTTGTAAGTAGGAAACACTGCCGATTTTGCAGGTTATCAAATACTTGTTCTCCCCACTGTACATATGGTGTGTGGGTACTAGCACCCCATGTTTAGAACCAGCAATGACGTATAGCAGTGAATAATCAACACTAACAAGACAGTGAAGTTTCACACAGCACAGACCAACTCTTCAAAGGTTCACAGACGATCAGATCATTGAATGCCAGACATGACGTAATCCTGCACGGTGTACAGTCTCTACACATATATTCAGGATACAACAACAGTCATGTCTGTCTGATGGGGACGGTGATCCATAGTGTTCTTTTGTAATGTTCGCATTCTAGAACAGATCATGTGATTCCATGCAATGTGGTGTTCTGGGTTTGGTATTGTATATATGATGGATGACAGTTTGGCAAGCTGAGCTCTTCGTATGGAGTGTCTGTCTGTGTACTTGCCAGGATCTTTACATCAACATTAAGCTGTCTGCCTTCTAGGCAAAGTGTGTGTGTGTGGGGAGTCCATCTGTCTGCTGACAGTGTGCTACTTACAGTTCGATCTTCCCCTCCTGCTCGAAGAGAAAGGCCTTAGCCCACTTTTGGGGTCATTTGGAAGTGAGGACTAGCTAACAAGGTTTTCATGATGTAATATGGTTCTTGGATCTTTTCTCAGAAACCTACCCACTCATATCGTCTTTGTTGCCTGTCTCTTGTGTATTATAAGGTTTGGCTGGGTACAGGTACTGTAGGTCAGTTGTGTCTGTGTGCGTGCTTCTATGTCTCTGTTTTACAATATGTATGTGTATTTGTGCATCTAAATGTCTGTTGTCTGTCTGTACAAACCCATTTCCTACTCTGCCTGGGGTGTCAACTGACATGACCCCGCCCTCCAAGCTGAAACCAACCAATAACCATCAGTCTCTCTGATTGTGTCTGATTTGATTGGTCCTGTGTTAAGACGAAAAAGATTGAGGGAAAATCATTAGGATTCTCTGATTGTATGGCATCGGGGAGCTAGTGTAATTTAATCATTTTTAATTCTACTGAGACTCCTGAGAATTAAAAGAAAATTGTGAATTAAATTTGTTCCAGGGCAGTGAGTTATTATATCCTCAGCGTTCTGGTCCAGCAGTGGCATGGCCGTTTGTAAGATGTGTTCGAGCTCTGTTGACAGTATTATTGATGGAAGTAGACACACACATGCGTAATGTAATGCTAGACTGAAAGCTTGTTTGCATAGTTATGATTGTCTGGCCCTGTTGCCTGCCTCTTGTGTGTGTTTTTCCATAGTCCCCCTTCATAAGAGACCAACTACAGTCATTATATCCAGTATGAGGCTGCTAGATATGATTAGAAGAATTCCTTGTGGCCACTGCTGATGATTCTAATCATATTATACTGCTGATGATTCTATATCATTGTGTTTACTTGATAGCTACCTACACAAATAGCTAGCTAGAACAAAGTGTTAATAAGATAAAACAATTCATTAAAAAGATTTAAAAGCAATACAAAGAACAGTTGTCCAGTAGGCATCTACTGATCATATTAGACTGTTGATGATTCTAGTCTTCTTATTATACTGTTGATGATTCTAGTCTTCTTATTATACTGTTGATGATTCTAGTCTTCTTATTATACTGTTGATGATTCTAGTCTTCATATTATACTGTTGATGATTCTAGTCTTCTAATTATACTGTTGATGATTCTAGTCTTCTAATTATACTGTTGATGATTCTAGTCTTCTTATTATACTGCTGATGATTCTAGTCTTCATATTATACTGTTGATGATTCTAGTCTTCTAATTATACTGTTATGATTCTAGTCTTCTAATTATACTGTTGATGATTCTAGTCTTCATATTATACTGTTGATGATTCTAGTCTTCTAATTATACTGTTGATGATTCTAGTCTTCTTATTATACTGTTGATGATTCTAGTCTTCTTATTATACTGTTGATGATTCTAGTCTTCTAATTATACTGTTGATGATTCTAGTCTTCTAATTATACTGTTGATGATTCTAGTCTTCTAATTATACTGTTGATGATTCTAGTCTTCTAATTATACTGTTGATGATTCTAGTCTTCTAATTATACTGTTGATGATTCTAGTCTTCTAATTATACTGTTGATGATTCTAGTCTTCTTATTATACTGTTGATGATTCTAGTCTTCTTATTATACTGTTGATGATTCTAGTCTTCTTATTATACTGTTGATGATTCTAGTCTTCTTATTATACTGTTGATGATTCTAGTCTTCATATTATACTGTTGATGATTCTAGTCTTCATATTATACTGTTGATGATTCTAGTCTTCATGTTATATATACTGTTGATGATTCTAGTCTTCATGTTATATATACTGTTGATGATTCTAGTCTTCATGTTATATATACTGTTGATGATTCTAGTCTTCTTATTATACTGTTGATGATTCTAGTCTTCTTATTATACTGTTGATGATTCTAGTCTTCTAATTATACTGTTGATGATTCTAGCCTTCATATTATACTGTTGATGATTCTAGTCTTCATGTTATATATACTGTTGATGATTCTAGTCTTCATGTTATATATACTGTTGATGATTCTAGTCTTCTTATTATACTGTTGATGATTCTAGTCTTCTAATTATACTGTTGATGATTCTAGTCTTCTAATTATACTGTTGATGATTCTAGTCTTCTAATTATACTGTTGATGATTCTAGTCTTCTAATTATACTGTTGATGATTCTAGTCTTCTTATTATACTGTTGATGATTCTAGTCTTCTTATTATACTGTTGATGATTCTAGTCTTCATATTATATACAGTGGGCAGAACAAGTATTTGATACACTGCCGATTTTGCAGGTTTTCCAACTTACAAAGCATGTACAGGTCTGTAATTTTTATCATAGGTACACTTCAACTGTGAGAGACGGAATCTAAAACAAAAATCCAGACAATCACATTTTATGATTTTTAAGTAATTGATTTACATTTTATTGCATGACATAAGTATTTGATCACCTACCAACCAGTAAGAATTCCGGCTCTCACAGACCTGTTAGTTTTTCTTTAAGAAGCCCTCCTGTTCTCCACTCATTACCTGTATTAACTGCACCTGTTTGAACTCGTTACCTGTATAAAAGACACCTGTCCACACAATCAATCAAACAGGCTCCAACCTCTCCACAATGGCCAAGACCGGAGAGCTATGTAAGGACATCAGGGATAAATTGTAGACCTGCACAAGGCTGGGATGGGCTACAGGACAATAGGCAAGCAGCTTGGTGAGAAGGCAACAACTGTTGGCGCAAATATTAGAAAATGGAAGAAGTTCAAGTTGACGGTCAATCACCCTCGGTCTGGGGCTCCATGCAAGATCTCACCTCGTGGGGCATCAATGATCATGAGGAAGGTGAGGGATCAGCCCAGAACTACACGGCAGGACCTGGTCAATGACCTGAAGAGAGCTGGGACCACAGTCTCAAAGAAAACCATTAGTAACACACTACGCCGTCATGGATTAAAATCCTGCAGCGCACGCAAGGTCCCCCTGCTCTAGCCAGCGCATGTCCAGGCCCGTCTGAAGTTTGCCAATGACCATCTGGATGATCCAGAGGAGGAATGGGAGAAGGTCATGTGGTCTGATGAGACTCCACTCTAAACTCCACTCGCCGTGTTTGGAGGAAGAAGAAGGATGAGTACAACCCCAAGATCACCATCACAACCGTGAAGCATAGAGGTGGAAACATCATTCTTTGGGGATGCTTTTCTGCAAAGTGGACAGGACGACTGCACCGTATTGAGGGGAGGATGGATGGGGCCATGTATCGCGAGATCTTGGCCAGCAACCTCCTTCCCTCAGTAAGAGCATTGAAGATGGGTCGTGGCTGGGTTTTCCAGCATGACAACGACACGAAACACACAGCCAGGGCAACTAAGGAGTGGCTCCGTAAGAAGCATCTCAAGGTCCTGGAGTGGCCTAGCCAGACTCCAGACCTGAACCTAATAGAAAATCTTTGGAGGGAGCTGAAAGTCCGTATTGCCCAGCGACAGCCCCGAAACCTGAAGGATCTGGAGAAGGTCTGTATGGAGGAGTGGGCCAAAATCCCTGCTGCAGTGTGTGCAAACCTGGTCAAGAACTACAGGAAACGTATGATCTCTGTAATTGCAAACAAAGGTTTCTGTCCCAAATATTAAGCTCTGCTTTTCTGATGTATCAAATATTTATGTCATGCAATAAAATGCTAATTAATTGCTTAAAAATCATAAAATGTGATTTTCTGGATTTTTGTTTTAGATTCCGTCTCTAACAGTTGAAGTGTACCTATGATAAAAATGACAGACCTCTACATGCTTTGTAAGTAGGAAACACTGCCGATTTTGCAGGTTATCAAATACTTGTTCTCCCCATTGTACACTGTTGATGATTCTAGTCTTCATGTTATATATACTGTTGATGATTCTAGTCTTCATGTTATATATACTGTTGATGATTCTAGTCTTCATGTTATATATACTGTTGATGATTCTAGTCTTCATGTTATATATACTGTTGATGATTCTGGTCTTCATGTTATATATACTGTTGATGATTCTAGTCTTCATGTTATATATACTGTTGATGATTCTAGTCTTCATGTTATGTATACTGTTGATGATTCTAGTCTTCATGTTATATATACTGTTGATGATTCTAGTCTTCATGTTATATATACTGTTGATGATTCTAGAGTCCATTCTAATATAGAGCTGTTAGTTATAGCGTTATTATGGCATTGTAATAATCAGTTTATAGTGAAAGTGCACATGTCCAATCCTAATCCTAATCCCTCTTGCATCATATGAAATAAATGGTCTCTATATACACTACTGTTCAAAAGTTTGGGGTCACTTAGAAATGTCCTTGTTTTTGAAAGAAAAGCACATTTTCTGTCCATTTTAAAATAACATCAAATTGATCAGAAATACAGTGTAGACTTGGTTAATGTTGTAAAGTACTATTGTAGCTTGAAACGGCAGATTTTTAACAAGGACATTTCTAAGTGACCCCAAACTTTTGAACAGTAGTGTATGAGGTCTTGGTTTTAGATGGAAACTCCTCTGATCGAAGTTTAATTAGTGCTAGGCACAGTAAATGGATAACCTTTGGACTCTGCACACAATTTGCTCTCTATTCATTTTCCATCAATCGTCTTCCGTTCTGGAGGCATACGCTATGTGGGAACACAATTTGCTCCAGGTCAGGACAAAGCTTTGGTCAGCTGTCTGATGTCTGATCTATTTCCTGTTTTATCTCTGTGTTCCTTTGGCGGAGTTATTCACCATGTAGTCGTGTGGTGCCAGAGATCTCCCCATTGATTGGTTGTTGGTAGCTAGATGGTGACCCTTGTCAAGTCAGGTGTTCGAGCTATACGTGTCTGCCTCTGTCAGTGTTTCTTACTGTGTGTCTTCTTGGAACAATGCTGATGAATCACAAGATCACAAAAGTGCAATTCAGGCTTAATTGAATTGTGTGTCTCATTTATGTGTGAATTGGTGCGTACCTTCTTGGCCCGGTCTTTCACACACACACACTAGCTACGTGCATCACAGCACTATGGAATAATGCGTGGGCTGTAACGACTCGCCTCAGTCTCTCAACACCAGAAGCCAAGGGTACATGTTAATATGCTGTTGCCATGACTACAGGCTGACATTTTGTGCTCCAAGGGGTGGGAACTGATGTGTCTGTTATAGTAAGGATGTCATGTTGACCTGTCAGAGGGCAAGGTTGGGGACGGTTGAATGGGCATAGTATGATCCTGATGTACTGAATGTGTTGGCTTCTCGAGCTGTGTACGTCCTGTATACATAGACTAGCATATGTCATATAAGACATGTCATATATGTTCCCAGACAGGGGGGCCACAGGCAAAACTAGATTGTCTTTGTCAAAAGGATTCTCAGATACAGATCTGACTTAAAGGCATTGCATGGTCAATCTGATGTCGGAATTGGCTGTACACCATTTACTGCGATGCCGCTCTACGCAAACTTCAGGGCTTTCATACTTCTTGTGCTTAGCGGAGCAGAGCTACTGTGAAGGAGGTTGTCAAGGAAGGGAGTTTGTGTTTATACAGGACGTACCGCCCGCACCGACCGTCAACCAATCATGTAAATGCGGAGCTATACGGAGCCATCCGCATTGTTACAAAATTTGGAGGCTCCACAATTACGCCACACCCTCCATACGAAGCCTCCGACCACATCTTTGGATCAAGCATAAATTGGCTTTCACAGTAAATATATGGCTCAGTCCTTTTGGCCCCCTTGGAAGTATAGGGTTGAGTATCCAGTATTTTACTGACATAGCTCACAAAAAAACATGTATAATGTAAATATATTTGTGTGTTATGTTAAAACTGTGTGCCATAGTTCTGTGAAATGTCCAGGTACATTGCAATAATTCATGGTGCGGCACCACCACATAAAAAATATGGAACTTGATGAACTCCCAAGCCTGTATAACAGTTGGTTTACACTGTCTTGGTCAGTTGGGCATATTTTAGCTGTGTCACCATGTCACTGGCAGCATCATGTTTACCTGGCCCTGTGGTGTCTGTCTCTCTGATAAACTCATCCCCCCTTCTCTCCATCTCACTCATTCGTCACCCCCCTCTTGTTGTGTGCCTCATTTGTCCAGTCGTGGTGGGGATTGATGGACCTCTCTTTTTTCTCTCGGGTGCGCGCTCTCTCTTTCTCTATCTCTCTATTCTGCCACCTGCCTCACAACTCCTCACAGACGCTGGAGGAGGGAGGTGACGGGATGATAGGAGGAAGAAAGAGGGAACTGTTGTGTTCATGTCTTAATCTTTAGCTAGATTTCCATCCAATTTGTGACAGATTTTCATGTCAATATTATAGAATTTGTTTTTTAAAAAGATGGACATTTTACCACCAGAGTTGTTTCCATCAGACTGACTTTGTTGCGGATTAAAGATATGGGATATGGGATCTTAATTTGAGAAAATATGCAGCAACAGGAAATGCAAAATATTATGTTGATTATAATTAATGGACATTTTTCGCGAATTACAAACTTCAGACGCTTTTTTTCAACCTCAAATTCACTACAAGTTGAACATTTCCTGCATTGCATTTCATGTACCGAATAAAAAACACGAGTTTAATGTGTTTCCGTTGCTTTTTTCTACCGATAGTTGTCACACAAATTGTTGCGATAAATGGCAAACTTGTCCTAACTTATTTTTATTTTTTTTCTCAAAGGAACTCAGGCTTTAAACTTACTCTCGAAAGTTGTAATAGCAGAATGCATAAGGTGAGATTTCGAAATTGGGTAGTGCTTCATCAGTTCCTCTTGTCATGTTAGTCAATGGCATACCTTACAGAGCTATTTATAACTTGTCAGAAATGTCCAGATCAACTAGCCAAGTCAAGTCAGACAGTCATTTTTTTTTTAGCATGAATACACATTAGACAAAATTGTTGTCATCTTTTTTTTAGCCACTACACAACACAACACTAAACAATACATCAACACAACACTAAACAATACATCAACACAACACTAAACAATACATCAACACAACACTAAACAATACATCAACACAACACTAAACAATACATCACTCAAATATAAACAATACATCAATTGAATACACATTAGACATGGCAAAATGTACCAGAATTCAGTGGCAGTGATTTTAGCATTTATGTAAATCTTGGTGGCTGCCTTGCTGAAACAAATGTGGTTTCTAATGACAATTCAGATTACAAACTATGGCATAAGGGGACGACAAGCGGATAAGAGGCCATCCGTAATTTTGTTGAAGACATTAATGAGCGAGCTAGGACGGACGTAGTCAATATAACTATTTGTTCAGCACTTTTGAAATGTACAGTGACAGAATTCAGAACATGAGCCGTTCTTACAGTGCTCTCCCTCTACACCAAGTCAGAACCGTAGGATAAATAAAGGCGGCATATAACAAGACAAAAGCTCTTACAATATTTGATGATTACATTTATCTAAAACAGATTATAGGCTACATGTGCACCACCAAGTCAGAACAGTAGGCGAAATGAAGAGGGGTAAATAGACCAAATTATTATGGTGAAGCACACAGTCTACTAACATCTTACTACACTATATACATTTAGTATTACTTTTCGAAGCTACAGTATACATATCTCCCTGGCATATTACATAATTTATGCAGCAGCAGATAAGACATTTTTGGACTCACCTTGTTGTGCTGTGCTCACTTGAACAGGAAGGTGGCACGGCGGTCCTTTGTGGGCAATTTTGTCATCAAAGTCTGTAATTCTCTGACTTTATGGTGCTTTCAAAACAACTGGGAACTTGAAAGAAAACAGGGCCCAATCATGATGACGTCATTGATCTTCAGGTCGTAGCTCTAGAAAGAGGCTGGATTTACAACTCAAATCATGCTTCATTGACAGCATGGCCAATGTTGAATGGTTATCATTTTAAACTTGGAAAAGATCATCCGAGATAAGGGACCACCCAGCCACTCCACGGAATAGCAGGCTAGTGATTATACTTATTTTCCACCATAATTTGCAAATAAATTCATTAAAAATCCTACAATGTGATTTTCTGGATTTTCTCATTTTGTCTGTCATAGTTGAAGTGTACCTATGATGGAAATTACAGGCCTCTCTCATCTTTTTAAGTGGTAGAACTTGCACAATTGGTGGCTGACTAAATACTTTTTTGCCCCACTGTACACACGTACCTTTTTTCCCGTTCCATTGGTTAGAGCCTGTAAGTAAGCATTTCACTGTAAGGTATTTGGCGCACGTGACAAATAAACTTTGATTTGATTTTCAATACCCAAGCCTCTTTCTAAAATGTGTTATGATATTGGAGAACACGTTGGGAGGGATCTTAGACCATTCCTCCATACAGAATCTTTCCAAATCTTTGATATCCTTCATCTGCTCTTATGGACTTCCCCTCTTCAATTCAAACCACAAGTTTTCAATGGGGTTCAAGTCCGGAGACTGGCCATTACAAAATGTTGATTTTGTGGTCTATTAACCATTTTGTTGTGGATTGTGATTAGTGCTTGGGGTTATTGTCTTGATGGAAGATCCCCTTGTGGCCAAGTGTCAGCCTCCTGGCAGAGCCAACCAAGTTTTTGGCTAAAATGTCCTTGGTAGAGTTCTTGTTGACTTTAATAATGGCCAGTGGTGTAAAGTACTTAAGTAAAAATACTTTAAAGTATTACTTAAGTCATTTTTGGGGGTATTTGTACTTTACTATTTATATTTTTGAAAACATTTACTTTTACTCCATTACATTCCTAAAGAAAACATTTACTTACTCCATTACATTCCTAAAGAAAACATTTACTTACTCCATTACATTCCTAAAGAAAACATTTACTTACTCCATTACATTCCTAAAGAAAACATTTACTTACTCCATTACATTCCTAAAGAAAATATGTACTTCCATACATTTTCCCTGACATCCAAAAGTACCCACATTTCAAATGCTGCAATTGAGTACTTTTTCCACCACTAAGTACATTTAAAACCAGACTCCTTTAGACTTTTACTCAAGTAATATTTTACTGGGTGACTCACATTTACTTGAGTAATTTTCTATTATGGTATCTTTCCTTTTACTCGAGTATGACAATTGAGTACTTTTTCTACCACTGGAAGCAAAATAGCCCCACAACAAAGATCCACCACCATATTTTACTGTGTAGGTATGAGGTACTCTTCTGCATATGCTTGTGTTTTTCAACGCCAAACCCACCACTGGGGTGCGTGGCCAAAGAGCTCTATTTTTATGCCATATGACCGGTTCCAATCCAAGTGCCAATGACGTTTTCTCAAACTCCAGGCGGTGCTATGGTCAGATGACATGAAAATAGAGCTCTTTGGCCACGCACACCAGTGGTGGTTTGGGCGTTGATAAACAGTATATTCTTTGGGGAGCAATTTCATTAGTATAAAATCATGTTTCATTTAATCTTTTATTTGATAGTCTTTCTTTTGCTCATCTTCATCAAGGGTGCCAATAATTATGGACCAGACTGTATATAGCCTATGCAATCATAGGTGCAATCATCAGTGCAATCATCAGTGCAATCATATCATATATTAATTAGCTAGACATGGGTTGAAGGGTTAAATGGTTATATGGTATGCATCCTAAATGGCACCCTATTCCCTATATAGTGCACTACTTTTGAACAGGGCCCAGTGGGCCCTGGTCAAAAGTAGTGCATTATGTAGAGAGTACGGTGCCATTTGGGACGTATGCTGTGGTCTTATATAACAGTCCATTTCGCAATGTAGTCATGCTAAGTTGGTGAACTCAGTCACTCGTGTCCCGTCCGAGCACTTTATGGATAGAGTCACAGTCACAAATTAACCTTGAGTCCATTGCTGCTGTTAGTGTGTTGACTCAGAAGAATGTTCTGTCACAACATTTGTCACAACGTGCTTCTACACCTGCATTGCTTGCTGTTTGGGGTTTTAGGCTGGGTTTCTGTACAGCACTTTGAGATATCAGCTGATGTACGAAGGGCTATATAAATAAATTTGATTTGATTTTAAATGTAAAGACCATGGTGGAAGAGACAAGGTGTTAGTTTACTGGCTGTTATCATGGGTAGAGGTGAAACCCATGAGACAAGGATGTAACATGTTTTGTGTGAAAGGGAGAGAAATGAATAGCAGGAAGCATAATAAACAATATCCTGGGGCTAGCAGATGCTCACTCTGCTCAGGTACATTTTGTTTATCTTGATGAATTTCATGTTGCATTCGTCCTCTCTCGCCCTATCTCCTATCCTCCACTCTTCTCCTCCAACCCCACGCGTCTAGTCAACACACACACACACACACACACACACACACACACACACACACACACACACGCTGCACCTGTATGCTCAAATAAGCTTGTGAATTGTTTCAGGTACTGTATCTGCTGGTTGCCATGGGGACTTTGGCAACCATCAGAGGATGGGCAGAGAGAAACAGTGAAAGAGAGAAGACGGGACCAGAAAGAGAGGGGGAGAGCTAGAGAGAGAGAGAGACGTAGATGAAAGGAGAGACACAATGTGGACTAATGCTCATGAAAGCGCCGAGGTTCAAAGCATTGAAACTATGTTTTAATTGTAGTCTGTCAGAGCAGAGGGACAGGTGTCAGGGAGATGACATGGTGTCCTTGAAGAAGAAAATGAATGGGGGTTAGGAAAAAAGAGACAGAAGATGGGAAAAGTGTCTTTCCCTCCTTCAAAGTGGGTAGTTTTATAATGGATTGCATGGACGGGCTTTTATTAGAGCATCTTCATACCCAGGCTCAAGGAAGTGTCAGTTTAGAGTCTGAATATTTCAGGGAAAAGCTGACATTTATTGATTTTAGTCATACGGTACAGCAAGGACGCTGGCTGCTTTGTGATTCCTTACCTAGGTCAGTAGGCCTATATACTGGGACTTATTGAAAGATTTTGCAAATGTAGCATAACGTAAAGGTTGATCGTTAAAGTAAAAAGTGTTGGTTCATTTTTTTCCCCCCAACTTCAGTCGGCTCTACGGTTCATGCAACTTGGTTTGGAGGCAAAGTAGCGACAGCATTTATTTTTCATGCAATTAGGAAATCTCAGTTTCTGTGTGCCACTGACCCAAGGGTTTTGTTACCTGGTCAGTCATGTGCTCAGCTGCGATTGCTTTTTACAAAATATATATCGCCATCCTCAAGGAACTCAATTTCTCTCTGTAATAAAAACTAAAAGCGCAACGCCAAAAGGCTGCCTAATATCCCGGAATAAATCTACTTGAAGGTCTGAACAGGTGAAAAAAATGGACTTTGTGATCCATAAATGAAGAATATTCCCCTGGGTGTATGTTTCATCCATTTTGAAATGTCTTAAGGTTTCTACATTTAAAGGCATAGCGACAAAGCCTATCCTTCATTTACTAATGCTATTTGGTTAGATGGTGCCTAGAGAAGGGTTATGCAGTGTAGGTCGGGCCACAAGATTTTTGTCCCAAATGGGACCTTATTCTCTATATAGTGCAACACTTTTGACCAGAGCCCAATAGGAATAGGGTGCCATTTGGGATGTAGCCAAGGATGTCCAATCCATTCCTTTCCCCCTCCACTGTCATTCATGTGTTCAGTAAATTAGTGTACCTCTCTGTCCTACAAATAACTTTAGAATTCGTCTCTTATTTGAGCCTATTCAGTGGAGGGGAAAATAAGGAGTTGCATCAATTAAAATCAGTACAGTACAACGAAAGGTTTTACAGCATGCCTCGACTGTTAGGATTGGATTTATTTACTATTGACATGGAATGGAGGTGACTCTGTAAAGGTTAACGAATGGTCTCTTGTGCTCAGGTGTGCACTGCTAAAAATAAGAGTACTTTGCGCTTCTATGTAACCTTTTTGAGGGTGAACCAAGCCATTGAAAACCTGTTTGGTTATAGCACCATTTCTTCTGGCACTTTATGGTGCATTAGGTGGGTTCTTGGTGAGACAGAGCTCCGGGAGGTTTGTACAGGGAGGCTAAAGTGTGTACTTTCTATGCCTTACAGAGTGAAGAAGACAGCCAAGCCAAGAACATTCAAGTTGTTGGGTTTTCACTAACCTCGTCCCCAGGCTCGAATTGCGGGCTCATACAGCCTGGTGACACTGTGCAGCAAAGTGGAACTTGAAAACGGGTGTGGTTAAAATTGAGGCAGTAGTGGGAGTGAGCCCGCTACAGCTGTATTAGATGGGACTTTGAAAAATGTTGAAAATCTGCAATCAAAATCAATCTTATATCAAATTGACCATATTATTTTTGGAAAGCTGAAAGGATTCTGAGTTCGGGCATACAAAGTTAATATGGGAAAACTATTTCTAAGATGCGTACTTTCAGATTTTCCAAACTCACTTCCTTGTTCAAATCTTCTTCTTCTATGATATAATGACGGGCCACAAACAAACGTTAAAGGTTCATGCCGCCACCTGCTGTGCTGGAGTGTGTGGTCAATCACAGTTTACAGCATTTCTAAACCCTCCTACCAAACTCAGTACTTCTGAGAAAATTAAAAAAGAGCCCTACTAACTTCTAGTATACAATCCTCATCCCCCAAATCCCTTCAAAATCCTGTCCAACCTCAATGACCATACACTTCAGAGTTCCATAAACTATACACCCGTAATAAATTGTCCTGATCAGAGCTCTATAAATATCCATCAACAATTATCTATCAACACCCCATTCATATCCAGAGACCGAGAGCATAAGATTCACCACTTTCTTACACTTTGTTTCAAAATGTATGACCGGATCTCTCCATATACAGTATATAGCTTATTGAACCATAGACACAATTATTTGTACTTAGAAACCCTCCCCATAGGCTGTCCATACAGAAACAACTGTATATTATCATCAACTTTATTCTTCAAGAAGAATATACAACATATTTTAACATCCACTATAGCTTGTTGAATAGATTTGATCATGAGAGATATTCCTTCCCCTCTTCCAAATATCTCCATCATCAGCATATAGGGAAGCCCCAATACCCCTACCTACATTGAAAACACATTGTTAATCATAATGTTGAACAAAATAGGACTGATAGCACTGCCTTGAGGAGTACCATTGTCTACTCCATAGGCATAAGATGAAATGGATAGAACGATTGACCAGCCGGTTTGGGTAGCAATCCTAGATTAAATAAGAAGGCCAAACCCAGTTATATAAACTCCCACCAATACCAAGTATTTCCATCTTAATCAGTAGGCCTTCTCTCCACACAGTGGTGTCAATGTAAAAAAAAAAGCCAGCCATGACTTTTTTCAGAGATTTTTTTCAATTTCATTGCTCACCTTTTTACTAATGCATCCAAAGTAGATCTACCTTTACTCTATCCACTTTGACATTGACTCAATAAACCTTCATGTTCCAGGAAATATGACAATCATCTTTTCCATCAGTTTACACAAGTTAGAGGTCAGTGCTATTGGTCTGTAACTATCAGCACATGAAGTGTCCTTTACCAGGCTGTCATTGTAAATAAGAATGTGTTCTTAACTCACTTGCCTAGTTTAAAAAAACAAGATGCTTAAACATTACTTAGCACAACTGATTATGACCTGGGGTATATATATATATCCACAACCTATTAAGGCTGAATGCATCTCATGTGTGGTAAAAACAGCATCCAAAGAAGAGTCAACAGTATCCATTTTCTTATAGACATGAACATTCCAAATCTCACACCTGCGTTGCTTATGTACTGCATCCAAAATAACCCCACTATGTACCCTAGCAAATGTCTTCCCAACAAGTCAGCTTTTTCTTCCTCAATTAGAGACGTTTTTTTTTACCCACAACCAAAACTGCAATTCGAGTGGACTTGCTTCTTCCAGTCATCTACTTCAATATAGACCATACACTCCACAGCTCAGTACCCTCTGCCTATTGTAGAGCAGAACTGTCTCCATCCATTGCTCTTCACAGTCTTAATGACCCTACGTACTAAAGCTCTCTTCCTTTCAAAATCAACTAGATTTTCCAGAGTCATATTCCTCTGTAAGTCCTATTTCTTTCTCGAATAGCCGCAGTGCACTCCTCGGTCCAACAAGGAACTTTCTTCTTTTTCTCACCCACTTCACTCACTCGTACATATAAATTCGCAGCACTCAAAATCAAGAGAGATCACAGAGGCAGCACAAACATCAACCGGCCTCTCAAAAGACAACTCTCCAACAGACTTTAAGCAATGATCACCAAACTTTTCCCAGTCTGCTTTATGAAAGCACCCTCTTCTGAACGGTACCCTATCTGGAATAGTAACATCAAGGTTCATGGTACACCAAATCAGGAAATGATCCAACAGAATCATTCATTTACATTCCATTCACACGTAGATGCAATAGAATTAGAAGCCAGTGCAGGGTCCAGGCAGTATGTCACCCCTCTAACAACATCAACTCCTGTACCACATCCATCGTTAAGACATACTGATGCTCTTGTTTCCATCCCATCTTCCACAATAGTACCATTAGCATCTGTATGTGTGCTTCCCCATAAACTATTCTGTGAGTGGAAGTTGCCGCACCATGTCTCTTGATATTTCATCAAACATCGCTACAGATAGTTGAGGGTTGTAATTAACATTTTAAAAACTTTTAATATTACTAACTGGACTGTAGATTTCCACCATCAAGCATTCATGTTCAGATGGGACAGGTATTACGATATACAAGACCTTCCCTTATGAATGTAGCACAACCACCACCCTGTCCAATTGATCTATCAGATCTGATTGAGCAGTAACCAGGAATAATCAAATCAAGATGTGGTATAAGCCATGTTTCTTGAACACATATCACATCCGGTTTGATCTCAAATTCTAGATGGCGATGGACTGAGAGATCAGCCAATTAAACCAGCGATTGTTTCGTATGCTCCTGCTATAGACTAATTGCCTGGCACTATAGACTAACTGAATTATTCCACTGCTCCTATCGTTGGCTACGTAATTCAGTCTGAGACTACAATCGTTGAAGTAGATTGTGGTGATGTCAAAATGAGGGGTGTTGTACAAAGCAAAATCATCAGCGATTGGATCATCTTTAACCAATGTATCAAAGCTAATGATGAATAAAAGGACTGGGTAGCCAGAAAAATAGACTAACCTAACGTAGCAGCCGTAGAAAGATGCCTGAGTGGAGTTCCCAGGGAAAGATCCCTGAAAGCCCGATGTTAGCGTTTTCTGTCGAAACCACATAGGCTAGCTAGAGACTTCCAGTCAAGTCCCATTCTGAGGATGCTGTGAAACCAGACGGTTCGTCAGAGAGAGAGAGAGAGAGAGACGGCCAATTGGACGAGATTAGGTTGTCACCGTTAAAAGTAAAGAACGTTATAGGAGTGAGAACACTTCTAGTTAATTATTTTGTTTCTCTGAGCTTGTTGAGTCAGCCCCTGTGGTAGTATCCCTATTTCCCGGTGCGTGTCTTTCACCCTCCCGCCCCGTGTATTCTCTCTCTCTCCCTTTTCAACTTTATGATTGTCGAAAGTAATTGGCAAGACTCCTATTGTGGTTTGTGCCATGTTACATTAACGTACCAACTTATTCCTTCCGACCCACTGTCTGTGTGTGTTAGAGCTAGAACTACAGTATGTCAGTTTGTGTGTAGAAGAGAGTGAGAAAGCGGGATAGAGAGAGGGGAAGAGAGAGATGTGTGTGTGTCTATACTTTTTTAGTGTGTCTCTGTCTCTGTACCACTGTGTGTACCTGTGAGCATGTCTGCATTGTGTGCACTGTACACAACACCACCCCTTACATCTGTTATTCCATAAGACACACAGGAGCTGAGCCAACAAGATTTCTCCATTGTTGGACAATGGTGTGTCTCCTGTAGTTTGTGGCGGGACACGCTTTATGTTTTTCTGCTTACACGCCTTCCAGTGTGTCTGTGCTAAATAATTAACGCAGCACGTCATGTTACGGCAACACATCTCTCGCACACTATCATTAGGTCATCCCTAGGGGACACTAGGGGTTCGGCCTCCGCAGCGCTGTGGTTCTCCCTGCGTGTGCACGTGAGTTTGTGTGATTATAACACATACTGTACATGTGCTAAATTATCCAAATCCCCACGGACCAGGAAAAGCTGATCAAGACCCCCTACTCACAGAAGACTGAGGGAAAAGGTATTTGCATTGGTAGCTTCCTCAATCTTCTGTGAGTGGGAAGTCTGATCAGATTTTCCTGGTCTGTGTGGGGTTTGGGTAATTTAGTACCCGCAACATAATTAGCCACAGGTCGGAGTATAGGGGCACAGGGTGAGACCCAGATGCAGACACGGGAGGCAGATGGTTCGAGTCTCTAATATTTATTAGTATCCAAGGGGCAGGCAAGAGAATGGTCAAGGACAGGCAAAAGATCATAACAAGGTCAGAGTCCAGGAGGTACAGAGGGGCAGGCAGGCTCGAGGTCAGGGCAGGCAGTATAGTCAGGCAGGCGGGTTCAGAGTGAAGGCAGGCAAGGTTCAAAACCGGGAGGACTAGAAGAAATCTGTGAAAAGGAAAAAGCAGGCGCACGGAGTAACACGCTGGTTGACTTGACAAGACGAACTGGCACATGCAGACAGAAATCACAGGCATAAATACCCAGGGGATAATGGGGAAGATGGGTGACACCTGGAGGGGGTGGTGACAAGCACAGGGACAGGTGAAACAGATCAGGGTGTGACACAGAGGTTAAACCTATCAGTCCTGAGACCCCAGGACTTGAATTTATCTGCATGTCCAGCCCTTATATTTAGCCTCACAATGAAGTGTTTTACCATCTTCTTTTCAGGACAACCAGGACTAAAAGTAGAACACAAAACAATGTCACATAAATAGTTGCATTCAGGACTTTTGACAAATTTCACTAACAACAATAAGGCCTGCCAAAACATAAACCTGATAAAAAGGAATTTAAATGAATGCTGTAAGTACAGAAATGGTTTGCTCACTGGGAAATCCTCCAAATACTGGCTTTGAGGGCATTATCACTTTTATACAACAGGTTACCAACATATTAAAATAATGATCAACATATTTTCATTAAAAAATATATTTTGGTGAATTTATTCACACTATTCCATCCTCCCACAAGACATAGTCCCGACACAAATCTATGGTTGCTGGTTGTTTGTTCTACGGTTCTGTTGCTAGAGAAGCGACCCAGTCATCTTTTTGTTCTGTGTCTATTGTCGCGACCCAGTCGTTCGTTCTAAATGTTCCATTGCCATACTGGCTGGCAACGTAGTTATCCCTTGCTTGCTAGCTAGCCAAATACTGTAACTTAGTCACTTCAAAAAGTGCAGGCAGAATAACAGCAAAGTAGTCGCATTTGCGTTTGTTTAAGCTGTTTTCTAGTGACATTTATTTGGGTACATCGATAACAATGAGCTAATGAGGCGTGATTTCACCTGGCATAGAAAATGTACTCATTCGTCAGGATGCTGTTGTCCAAAGGAGCTAGCCAACAACACAGCTATAACGCAATCACTTGTGTTTTTTTTAATATATATGTTTGAAATAGTACCCGTAAAACACCAGTCTCAATGTCAACAGTGAAGAGGCGACTCCGGGATTCTGGCCGTCTAGGCAGAGTTCCTCTGTCCAGTGTCTGTGTTTTTTTGCCCATCTTAATCTTTTCTTTTTATTGGCCAGTCTGAGATATGGCTTTTTCTTTGCAACTCTGCCTAGAAGGCCAGCATCCCGGAGTCGCCTCCTCACTGTTGACATTGAGACTGGTGTTAGGCAGGTACTATTTAATGAATCTTCCAGTTGAGGACTTGTGAGATATCTGTTTCTCAAACTAGACACTCTAATGTACTTGTCCTCTAGCTCAGTTGTGCACCAGGGCCTCCCACTCCTCTTTCTATTCTGGTTAGAGCCAGTTTGCGCTGTTCTGTGAAGGGAGTAGTACGAAGCGTTGTACGAGATCTTCAGTTTCTTGACAATTTCTTGCATGGAATAGCCTTCATTTCTCAAAACAAGAATAGGCTGACCAGTTTCACAAGAAAGTCTTTGTTTCTGGCCATTTTGAGCCTGTAATCGAATCCAAATATGCTGATGCTCCAGATATTCAACTAGTCTAAAGAATGTCAGTTGTATTGCTTCTTTAATCAGAACAGTTTTCAGCTGTGCTAACATAATTGCCAAAGGGGGTTTCTAATGATCAATTAGCCTTTTAAAATGATAAACTTTGATTTGCTAACACATCGTGCCATTGGAACTCTGGAGTGACGGTTGCTGATAATGGGCCTTTGTACGCCTATGTAGATATTCCATAAAAAATCTGCTGTTTCCAGCTACAATAGTCAATTACAACATTAACAATGTCTACACTGTATTTCTGATACATTTTATGTTATTTTAATGGACAAAAATTAGCTTTTCTTTCAACAACAAGAACATTTCAAGTGCCCCCAAACTTTTGAACGGTAGTGTATATCCATATATATATACATGCATACACATACCCACATACAGTTGAAGTTGGAAGATTGCATACACTTAGGTTGGAGTCATTAAAACTCGTTTTTCAACCACTCCACAAATTTCTTGTTAACAAACTATAGTTTTGGCAAGTCAGTTAGGACTTCTACTTTGTGCATGACACAAGTAATTCTTCCAACAATTGTTTCCAGACAGATTATTTCACTTATAATTCACTGTATCACAATTCCAATGGGTTAGAAGTTTACATACACAAGTTGACTGTGCCTTTAAACAGATTGGAAAATTCCAGAAAATGATGTCATGGCTTTAGAAGCTTCTGATAGGCTTATTGACATAATTTGAGTCAATGGGAGGTATATCTGTGGATGTATTTCAAGGCCTGCCTTCAAACTCAGTGCCTCTTTGTTTCAAACTCAGTGCCTCAGAATTTTTTTTGTAGACCTCCACAAGTCTGGTTCATCCTTGGAAGCAATTTCCAAATGCCTGAAGGTACCACGTTCACCTGTACAAACAATAGTACGCAAGTATAAACACCATGGGACCACGCAGCCGTCATACTGCTCAGGATGATCTCCTAGAGATGAACGCACTTTGGTGCGAAAAGAGCAAATCAATCCCAGAACAAAAGCAAAGGACCTTGTGAAGATGCTGGAGGAAACCGGTACAAAAGTATCTAAAATTGAAGTCAGAAGTTTACGTACACCGTAGCCAAATACATTTAAACTCAGTTTTTCACAATTCCTGACATTTAATCCTAGCAAAAATTCCCTGTCTTAGGTCAGATAGGAACATTTAAGAATGTGAAATGTCAGAACAATTATAGAGAGAATGATTTATTTGCTATCTTGTTATTAGTCGCACCCTTCAGCTCCATTCAACCCCTCCCATCTTTCTCTTAACACCATCCAGTCCCACCCTTCAGCTCCATTCAACCCCTCCCATCTTTCTCTTAACACCATCCAGTCCCACCCTTCAGCTCCATTCAACCCCTCCCATCTATCTCTTAACACTATCCAGTCCCACCCTTCAGCTCCATTCAACCCCTCCCATCTATCTCTCAACATCATCCATTTTGGATTTCTATTTGCCATATATTTTTCAACTGTGCTGTGATGCTTCACAAAATTACTGAACCTTTCTATTCTCATAGATTCTACAGATTGTAAATTAATGAAACAATTATTATATTATTGTTAGATTGACTATGACTTTTTAAATCACCCAGTATTGCTATCTGCAGTGTTAGTTTTAGGTAAATGTTGCAATTCTTCAGCCATTCCTGGACCTGTGACCCAAAACGAGCTGCATATGAACAGTACTAAAATAAATGATCTAATGACTCTGCCTCCTCGCAGCACAATCTGCAGAGCTGGGAAGATTGAATCCCCCATATATTAACATTCTATTGGTTGCAATACATTTTTATAATAATTTACATTTAAATCCAGGTTGCATCACATCACACATTTTTTGTTCTTAACTGACTTGCCTAGTTTGAAAAAAAATAGAACAAAAAATGAAAATGCTTGTGTTTTGAATCTGGCAATGTTTCATAAACCATTCAACCACCATGTGCCATGGATTTGGTATATGGAAAATCTCTTCCGAACTATTTTGCAATTTATATGGCACAGCTGTCAATTTTTTGGTACTTAAATGAAACTAGTATGTATTTTTATTTTTCACAATTTTCTTGAACCATTTTTGGTCTTTAATTCAGGGCCGACAGACAAGTTCCTTACTTTTCCCCCTTCCACTTGCCTCTTGCATTTTTCTGGTAATGCTGCAATTAGTTAGTTGTGATTTTGGGTAGTTGTGATTTTGGGTAGAGCAGACTTTTCCATAAGTCTGTGTTACCTGCATGTGTGACATAAATCTACCAGTCCTATTTATGGTATCATTTACAAAGATTAGACCTTTTTTATTTTATTGAAAAATACTTCATTTTTTAAATCAATTTGTATACTTGAGTTTAACCACAATATTTTTTGTATTATTTGTTCTGTCTTTTCAGGTGGATTAAACTGAAATTGCAACCTATGGTTTGTTTAAAAAATAACAATATTTTGGAGATGATTTAGTGTTCAAATAACCGAAAGTGAGCGGTTGTAATCTGAATAAAGAGAAAAAGGCCATTCTTGAACATGGGGTGAGACATTCTTACTAATTTACTAGAGAGAACTATTTTGGATTTAAGTATAACTTTTGTATGACTGATGCCTTTAGTGAGAGGTCTAATGCTTTAATATTTAATACGTTCTGCCCTCTGAATTCATATTCATTATATAAATAGGACCTTTTAATTTTGTCTGGCTTGCCATTCCAAATAAAATTTTATATCTTTTGCTCATATAATTTCAAAAGCAGGTCGCTAGGTGTAGGCAAAGCAAATAGGTAAACCGTGATGTGACTGAAAAGTTAATCAGGGGGATTTTTCCACAAGTAGACAGGTATTTTCCTCTCCATGGTAGCAAGATCTTATCTATTTTTGCTAAATTTTTATAAAAATTTATTGGAGCGAGATCATTTCTTTCTTTCGGGATATGTATACCGAATATGTCCACATCCCCATCAGACCATTTTATTGGTAAACTAAACGGTGATGTAAAAGTTGCATTTTTTTGTGATCCAATACGTAATATAGTACACTGGTTTTAATCCAGAGAGGTTAGAAAAACTATCTAGATCCTCTATGAGGCTGTGGAGGGATTATAATTGTTTTTAAGACATGAATTTAAAATCCCTTAATATTATTGTTGGATCTCATTTTAACAGCTAACATTTCGATGGCAATAATAAATAGATATGTCTATAGTGGACAACCTTGTTTCGCTCCTCTTAACAGTTGAAAACTTTCTGAGATGTAGCCATTATTTATTATTTTACACCTAGCTTTACTATACATAACTTTAACCCATTTTATAAGAGATTTTCAAAAATTTAAACATTCCAGGCATTTATATATGAACTCCAGCCGTACTTGATCAAAAGCCTTTTCAAAGTCAGCTATGAAAACCAGGCCTGGATTCCCTAATATTTCATAGTATTCTATTGTTTCCAGTACTTGTCCTATATTATCTCCAATGTATCGTCCATGTAAAAAAAAATCTGTCTGATTAGAATGAATAATATCTGACAAAACCTTTTCAATTGTATGCGCTAAGCATTTAGCTAGAATTTTTGCATCACAACACTGAAGTGTAAGAGGCCTCCAATTTTTTTAAATGGACTGGATCTTTATATATACCACTTGGGTCCTGTTTCAATAATAATGAAATCAGACCTTCTTGTTGCGTGTCCGATAATCTTCTGTTAATATAGGAGTGGTTAAAACATGCTAATAATGGTCCTCTGAGTATATCAAAAAAATGTTTGGTATACTTCCACTGATATGCCATCCAGCCCTGGAGTTTTCCCAGACTTTAATTGCATCATGAAGTACCTCCTCTATAATTTGGCCTTCACATGAGTCTTTCTGTACAGATGTTCATTTTACATTGTTTATAGGAAAATAATCCATACAATTAGCTTCGGTTAGTGGAGATGGAGGAGACTGAAGGGAAAACATTCTTAATAAATCTTCAGGATCAGTGTCAGGATATGTCCCATCCAGAGGATGGTTGAGCTAAAGTTGGCTAATGTGATTAGCATGAAGTTGTAAGTAACAAGAACATTTCCCAGGACATAGACATATCTAATATTGTCAGAAAGCTTAAATTATTGTTCATCTAACTGCACTGTCCAATTTTCAGTAGCTAGTATAGTGAAATAATACCATGCTATTGTTTGAGGAGAGTGCACAATTTTGAACATGAAAAGTTTTTAATAAACAAATTAGGCACATTTGGGCAGTCTTGATACAAATCTTTGAACAGAAATGCAATGGTACATTGGATCAGTCTAAAACGTTGCACATACACTGCTAAATTGCACCTGGGCTGGAATAATACATTATGGCCTATCTCTTGCATTTCAAAGATGATGGTACAAATAAAATGACAAAATAATGTTTTTTTTTCTTTGTATTATCTTTACCAGATCTATTGTGTTATATTATCATACATTCCTTTTACATTTCCACAAACATCAAAGTGTTTCCTTTCAAATGGTACCAAGAATGTGCATATCCTTGCTTCAGGGCCTGAGCTACAGGCAGTTAGATTTGGGTATGTCATTTTAGGGACTGATCCTTAAGAGGATCCTTAAAGTACTTTACTTCCTCTTTCAAATGATCATTCATGGAATCATGAGTGGCTCAATCATTTGTCACAAGTTACAGTGAAAAGTTATTGGTAGCATTTCTATGTTGAAGATTGAAAAATAATTTGTCTGCATTTTCCCCCATATTCCATCCAGTTAGCTTTATTTTTATAATATATCACACTGGATCTTTCTTGAATAGGTTCTTCCATTTCTCTTTTCTTTTTTCCTCTAACTTACTCTGAGCCTCTATGGTACAGTTTGTATTGCTATCTATCTATCTGTACTGTTAGTCCTTCAATTCTCTTTGTTAATATGGACTCTTTTGACCTAAATTGCTTTTGTTTTATAAGTGAGTACTGAATTGCAAAGGCACATTTAAAAGTGTCCCATACAAAAATGGGATCTGCTGTACTTGTGTTATGCAGGAAAAAGTCAGTTATAAATTCTTCTGTCCTAGTTAAAAACAAGTTATCATCCAGTAGGCTTCGATTACATTTCCAATACCCTCACCCACGTGGAAATTCTGGAAGAGCAATATACAGTATATGCCAATTATGTGATGGTCCGACTGCATTCTGTCCCCTATCATCACTTTGTTTCAACTTTTGGTACCAGAGAGAATGACATAAGAAAGTAATCAAGACGAGTAGCTTGATTGAGCCTCCGCCATGTATATCTCACTAGGTCTGGGTATTTAAGCCTGCATATATCCACAAATTCCAATATATCCATGACTTTCATGATTTCCTTAAGTGTCTGAGGGTGATAGTTTGTAGTGTGATTTCCTTTACGGTCCATAGAGGTATTTAAAAATGTATTAAAATCTCACGATCACTGATGTTAGTGTCTATAATACTGTAATAAGCTATGTCCTCGGATTTTCTATGATTGTCCACGTAGAAGAACCCCCTCAAATTCTAACGACTCTTGTGTAGCTTGTGAGCATCATAGAGCAAAACATGTGGTCAAGACATTCAGACTCAACAGACATTTTTGGTAAAAAGACCAGGCCCGGGGCCCCTTGTCGCTCTAGCTCAGCCCCCGTTAATCACACAGACTAAAGGATACAGAAGAAATAGATGAATCCAATGGTACAACCCAGAAGTCTGTAGCCCAAACACAAAATGTTTAAAAAGGGGTTAGAAGTTGAAAACCTGCCGACGTTAAGGTGTGATTAATTGGGTTAAAGCGCATTGACCCAAAACTAGCTGGTCAGCACAACCAAGTCAGTACCATTTTAAATTGAATGATATAGCTAGAATAGAGTGATTTTATGTATATGGTCAATACTCCCAGAGACACACACAGACATATTACCCAAAGATATTTGTCATATTTTGTAGTACAATACTCTTTTTATTATATATAGATTTTTTAACACTACCCTCTGTCCTTTCTGTATGAGACTTTTATTCTGTTGTCTTTTAAATTCTATTTTCTGTTTGTTCTCTTTCCAATTCTTAGCACAGATCTATTGATTTCATTTGAGGACTTGACCTGTAAATTAGATTTGTCAAATTAAAGTCCATCCGGTAGGTATGTGCTGTTTGTAGACAGCTTGTTAGATTGACTTTATCAGATCCGCCGGGCCAAACAAGGTAAAAGGGCCTTTGGCAAAGACAGGTTCTTGCTCTCGCTCATTGGACCCAAACACACTGTAGCTGGACAGGAGAAGAGGTTAGGTTGGTTGGACGGTCAGTGAGTGCAGTCTCAGATTGGTGTGTCAGTCGCAGTGTCAGACTACGTTTGTAGTGTCAGACTAAGGTTGGTTGGTTAAGTTGTTACTTTAGCTTTTAATTCAGTTGTTATGATGTGATATCTGGACTACCACCGTTGCCATTATAAACTCAGCAAAAAAAAAATAAACGTCCCTTTTTCTGGACCCTGTCTTTCAAAGATAATTTGTAAAAAAAATCTAAATATCTTCCCAGATCTGAATTGTAAAGGGTTTAAACACTGTTTCCCATTGTCAGGCGTGTACGTACTGGTAGCGAAGTCAGGTGCAGGAGAGCAGAGATTTGTGAACAGGCGCACACTTTATTGAGGCAAAACGTGCAAAACAGTCACAAGAATAATGTTTAACAATAAACATCTTCGTGAAATTACCACGGGGAAAAACAAACCAGTCTGGCGCGTCAACAACAAACACATAACACAAACAATCTTACACATGATGGGGAACAGAGGAATACATACATGTAGATTGATTGGGGAATGAAAACCAGGTGTGCAGGGAACAAGACAAAACAAATGGACTTATGAAAAATGGAGCGGTGATGGCTAGAAAGCCGGTGACGTCGACCGCCGAAGGCTTCCCGAACACGGAGAGGAGCCGACTTCGGCGGAAGTTGTGACACCCGTGCTTGTTCAATGAACCATAAATAATTAATGAACATGCACCTGTGGAACGGTCGTTAAGACACTAACAGCCTACAGACGGTAAGCAATTAAGGTCACAGTTATGAAAACTTAGGACACTATAGAGGCCTTTCTACTGACTCTGAAGAACACCAAAAGAACGATGCCCAGGGTCCCTGCTCATCTGCGTGAACGTGCCTTAGGCATGCTACAATGTGGCATGAGGACTGCAGATGTGGCGAGGGCAATAAATTGCCATGTCTGTACTGGGAGATGCCTAAGACAGCACTACAGGGAGATAGGACGGACAGCTGATCGTCCTCGCAGTGGCAGACCACGTGTAACAACACCTCAACAGGATTGGTACATCCGAACATTACACCTGCGGGACAGGTACAGGATGGCAACAGCAACTGCCCGAGTTACACCAGGAACGCACAATCCCTCCATCAGTGCTCAGACTGTCTTCAATAGGCTGAGAGAGGCTGGACTGAGGGCTTGTAGGCCTGTTGTAAGGCATGTCCTCACCAGACATCACTGGCAACAACGTCGCCTACGGGCACAAACCTACCATCGCTGGACCAGGACTGGCAAAAAGTGCTCTTCACATACGAGTCACTGTTTTGTCTCACCAGAGGTGATGGTAAGATTCGTGTTTATCGTTGAAGGAATGAGCGTTACACCGAGGCCTGTACTCTGGAGCGGGATCGATTTGGAGGTGGAGGGTCCGTCATGGTCTGGGGCGGTGTCTCACCATCATCGGACTGAGTTTGTTGTCATTGCAGGCAATCTCAACCCTGTGCATTACAGGGAAGACATCCTCCTCCCTCATCTGGTACCCTTCCTGCAAGCTCATCCTGGCATGACCCTCCAGCATGACAATGCCATCAGCCGTACTGCTCGTTCTGTGCGTGATTTCCTGCAAGACAGGAATATCAGTGTTCTGCCATGGCCAACGAAGAGCCCATAGATCTCAATCCCATTAAGCACGTCTGGGACCTGTTGGATTGGAGGGTGAGGGCTAGGGCCATTCCCCCCAGAAATGTCCGGGAACTTGCAGGTGCCTTGGTGGAAGAGTGGGGTAACATCTCACAGCAAGTACTGGAAAACCTCTCTCTCTCTCCATCCATCTCTCCTCAAACTTCTCTCTCTCTCACTCTCCATCCCTCAGTTCCATCTCGCTCTCCACCCATCTCTCCTCAAACCTCTCTCTCTCTCTCGCTCTCCATCCCTCAGTTCTATCTGGCTCTCCATCCATCTCTTCTCAAATCTCTCTCTCTCTCGCTGTCCATCCCTCAGTTCCATCTGGCTCTCCATCTCTCCTCAAACCTCTACCTCTTTTTTCGCCATCTCTTTTCCCTGGGCGCCCGAAGACGTGGATGTCGATTATGGCAGCCCCCCGCACCTCTCTGATTCAGAGGGGTTGGGTTAGACTCATTTCAGTTGAATGCATTCAGTTGTACAACTGACTAGGTATCCCCCTTTCCCTTTCCCTCTCTTTTATGAACCGGTCCCTCTCATCTCTCTCCTCAAAACCTTTCCACCATCCTCTCCCTCTCCTTTTATTTGATCTTTTCCATCTTTCCATCCTACCAACCAACCTCACGGCACAGCTTATATTGACCTTCTTTCCTTCTATCACGCTGTCTTCCCATCTCTCCTCCCTTTCCTCTCTATCTCTCCTCTCAATCGCTCTACGCTCTGTCTTTCCACTTATACCTCTTTGCCCTCCGTCTCACTCTATTCATCTCCCTTCCATCTCCCCATCTCTCCCTCCCTTTCATCCCACCTCTTTCATCCTTCTCTCTATCTGTCCCTCCACGACTCATTCTCCTGTTTCTTTATCTCCTCTATCTGTGTTTCAAGCAGTGAGACAAAGTCTAGATTATGTATAGGAAGGATAATTCAATGAGTGTTACTGGGATGACACAGAGTTAATCCACTTAATGAACACAATGCACTCTCTCTCTCTCTCTTGCTCTACCTCGCTATCTATCTCTTCACCCTTTCTTTCCCTCTCTCTTGTTCCATTTTCTCTCTCTCTCTCTCCCTCTCTCTTGTTCCATTCTCTCTCTCCCTCTCTCTTGTTCCATTCTCTCTCTCTTGTTCCATTCTCTCTCTCTCTCTCTCCCTCTCTCTTGTTCCATTCTCTCTCTCCCTCTCTCTTGTTCCATTCTCTCTCTTGTTCCTCTCTCTCTCTCTCTCTCTCTCTCTTGTTCCATTCTCTCTCTCTCTCTCTCTCTCTCCCTCTCTCTTGTTCCATCTCTCTCTCTCTCTCTCTCTCTTGTTCCATTCTCTCTCTCTCTCTCTTGTTCCATTCTCTCTCTCTCTCTGTTCCATTCTCTCTCTCTCTCTGTTCCATTCTCTCTCTCTCTCTCTTGTTCCATTCTCTCTCTCTCTGTCTCTCTCTCTTGTTCCATTCTCTCTCTCTCTCTCTGTTACATCTCTCTCTCTCTGTTCCATTCTCTCTCTCTCTCTCTGTTCTGTTCCATTCTCTCTCTCTCTTGTTCCATTCTCTCTCTCTGTTGTTCCATTCTCTCTCTCTCTGTTCCTCTCTTGTTCCATTCTGTTCCATCTCTCTCTCTCTTGTTCCATTCTCTCTCTCTCTCTCTTGTTCCATTCTCTCTCTCTCTGTTCCATTCTCTCTCTCTCTCTCTTGTTCCATTCTCTCTCTCTCTCTTGTTCCATTCTCTCTCTCTCTGTTCCATTCTCTCTCTCTCTCTGTTGTTCCATCTCTTGTTCCTCTCTCTCTCTCTTGTTCCATTCTCTCTCTCTCTCTCTTGTTCCATTCTCTCTCTCTCTGTTCCATTCTCTCTCTCTCTTGTTCCATTCTCTCTCTCTCTCTCTGTTCCATTCTCTCTCTCTCTCTCTGTTCCATTCTCTCTCTCTCTCTCTGTTCCATTCTCTCTCTCTCTGTTCCATTCTCTGTTCTCTCTCTCTCTCTCTGTTCCATTCTCTCTCTCTCTCTCTGTTCCATTTCTCTCTCTCTCTCTCTGTTGTTCCATTCTCTCTCTCTGTCCCTCTCTCTTGTTCCATTCTCTCTCTCTCTCTCTCTCTGTTGTTCCATTCTCTCTCTCTCTCCCTCTCTCTTGTTCCATTCTCTCTCTCTCTCTCCTCTCTCTTGTTCCATTCTCTCTCTCTCTCTCTCTCTGTTGTTCCATTCTCTCTCTCTCTCTCTCCTCTCTCTTGTTCCATTCTCTCTCTCTCTCTCGCTCTCTCTCAATTCCCCCCCTCCTCTTTCATTCTTTCTTTTCTGTAGGCTGTTGATGGAGAGGATTTCGAATGACAGCCGGGACAGTGGTCATCACAGGCGGTATTTTAGCTACAGTTATCTTACTGTGCATCATCGCAGTACTGTGTTACTGTAGGCTGCAGGTAAGCCCCTCCTACAACCCTCTGATCCTCTCTTCATTGTGGTCAGGCCATGTACTGTCACTGAACTGTTACTGTCACAATAAGCATCAAGTCCCTCTATACCTCTGATGGAGACCTCTGACTGGGTGCTTAGTAATCTGCTGAAAGCCAAAAACAAAAAGGCTAAAATAAATTACACGACGTAATTCAATCTAGATCAAAAAAGCCTTTATTTAGTTTCCTTGTGCACTGGCGCACTTCAGCAAACGTGTCTTCATCAAGGTGTGCCCCTCTGGACTGTCCCCCTCTTCACCGAGGTCAGGCTATGTGGTACAGGAAGCCGTTAGACATCACAACATCACACCCCCCTTTGTATATTCAAGCTGCACATACTGACTTGGGTATGTTCCCCCTCGCACAGCTTGCCGGGTACATGTTTCTCAGAGCATTCAGAAGTCTCTCACTAGACTATATGTTTTGACGCAGAAGGGTTCTTTGGTTCTGTAACACCTGATGGTTTTGTGATCATCAAACCTTCAGTGTGTAGATAGAACTGGGTAGGGGAGGGTGGGGTGTCTTGAGACAAGTTGTACAATGTGGTGTACAGAGGCTGTGTGTAGAACTGAGGAGGGGAGGGTGGGGTGCCTTGAGACAAGTTGTACAATGTGGTGTACAGAGGCTGTGTGTAGAACGGAGGAGGGGAGAGTGGGGTAAATCTGGACACTTTTGACATTATAAGGTTAAAGACTTAGTGTGTTCTGGGTAGGGGAGAGTGGGGTATGTTTGGAACCTTGTTTAAACTGTAGTGTAAAACCTGGTAGGGGAGAGTGGGGGGTGTTACGACATTTTTTCCATTACAATGTATTACCATAAGACAGTAAGTGGGTCAGAAAGAGAGGACATTTAATTAACGAACCATCCATTCCTATTCCATTCAGCTAATAGACAGACATCCAGCTCCTTTTCTCAGAGTCATGTTAGTGTAATTGTATAAATAGTCGGTTAATCTCCATCTTCATGCATGCTTACGCTCTATTCCTGACTCCCTCTGTGTAATGTGGTGTAATAGCTCAATGTAATGTTTGGTAACAGCTTACCAAACTTCAATGTGTGCCACATGAGACAGTATCATAAAGGCAGCATTCAAGTAATGTAGCTGTACACTTTAATGGATTGCTCTTTGTGTCATCTCCTGAATGTTTTGCTGTCACCTGCACTTTGAATACCAATTAGTGTTTATCTTCATGTTGGTAGTGGACTTTACAAAAGAGACTTTTAAGTCTTAAACTATTGGTTGGTCACAGATCAAATAGACCTAAACATTTTTTTTTATTCTTAGTGACAGACATGCTGTGATCATTCATGTCCTTATCTCCTCAGTCTCCCTTCTTTCCCTCTCTCTGACCTTATTATTGCTGTACGAAGGAGAAGATTTCTTCATCTCAAGGATATGCAGTGAATATTGAAGTTCTCCTCGTTTCTTGTCCCCCCGACAGTATTATTGCTGTAAGAAGGAGGAGTCTGAGTCGGAGGAGGAGGAGCCCGACTTCGCGGTGACGTCCCGCCTCCCGCCTGTACACGCCAACCACAACATCGTGGCGGCGTCGGCCGCCGCCTCCAACCCCAACGGCCCCGCCCTCTTCACCCCGCCGTTGGCGCGTAAACTGACGCGCTCGCAGACATTCTGCCCATCGTGCACGCACCATGAGCTGCCCTTCTACCTGCAGCACCCAGACGGACTGCGGAACGGCGGCGACCGCGTCAGCTACCGCAGTGTCCAGCAACACGACCTGGACCTGCCCTTAGAAATCCCCAGCTACCACAAACTCAACCTGACCCGGTCGGTCACTATGAGGGACATGTTCAACCGCAGCTGCAGCATCAGCACTGACGTTTAGTGGCATCAGCGCCACCTGGTGGCATTGAGGACTCATGGAAATGGATGGATAATACAATTGGGACAGATAGTGGGACTGTGATTCTCCCATGAACCTCGGTCTTACGCTCAGTTATAACCACACATTAACTGCCGAAAAGATAAATCTGCGAGTTTGTCCTCTCCTCATTCTGCTTGGTCTGTGGGTACAGTAGGATGTTGACCCTGAAATACCATAGAGTTTCTACACTGTCTGGACTCATACTGTTGGATTACCCTAAACCTAAACCACCTTCTGGTTCAAGTCCACCAAATCAACCCTTTAAATGACAAAAAACAGACTTTGCGTAGTTGCTGCTAAAGAAACCAAGAAGCCATGGTGATAAGAAGGAGGGTTATGGAGGCTAGTCGCACTACTGTGTCTCTCCACCAATCCCCAGCCTGATCACCAGAAGGGGGCCGGAGCTGATCATATCCCAAGTTATGGATTATTCATCCATCGCATCATGGTTTGGAAATGGAGGAAGAGAGGGGGAAGAACATGTCAAAGACCATAAAAACGTAGGAGATAAAAGGCTTGGGTTGGAGAGTAGGGGGTGGAGTCCTCTGCTCTGTTTTCTACATGCTGTTTTTTGGGGGAGAGAGCCGGGTTGCTGCGAGAGCATTAGAGACTTGCTGTTTTTTCTTGGGGGGAGAGAGCCGGGTTGCTGCGAGAGCATTAGAGACTTGCTGTTTTTTTTTGGGGGGGAGAGCCGGGTTGCTGCGAGAGCATTAGAGACTTGCTGTTTTTTTTTGGGGGGGGCCGGGTTGCTGCGAGAGCATTAGAGACTTGCTGTTTTTTTGGGGGGGGGGGAGCCGTGTTGCTGCGAGAGCATTAGAGACTTGCAGCTTCTGATGGATGACCAACCAGTGGTGAATGCTTGATCTTTTCTTGTACATAAAGCAGGAGATTAATCTCAATGTGGATCAAGTTAGGATGAGAGGTGTGTGTTTTGCATACCAAGGAAGTGATATCTGGAAATAATCCTAGCCAGCGCTGTACACAACACGTTATCATACTTTTTCAGACTCTAATTGGGTTGCAATAACATTAAAAGGACACTAAAGCGTTTAAGTTATTTATGAATGTGATTCACCAAACAGAATGTGTCCGGGGTTGGCTTAACCCGTTGGGATAAAAAAAAAAAGCTACATGGATTTTTGAAAATAGTTGTCCTTTTTCCAAAGATTTACTTCAGTCGTTGTCATTACTGAATATTGTGAAACAGCATCCATACTATTTACGTCTGAGAAACCATACAGACGAGAAAAAAAAAGATATTTTATACACTTTACTATGTCATTTATGGTTATCTTGTTCACTGGAGTTTCAAATCGTGGTATTTTCACCGGATTCCTTGTGTTGTCTAAAATCTGAGATCCATAGGCTAATAAATCTAAACAACATTTTGTGGTTTATCTTCATTCGATTGGATTTGGTTTAGCTCCCTCTCCACTCGCCTTGTTGGACTAGGGGGATGAACTCTGCACTCGATTTAGAGGCCTGGGAGAGTATGACCGTTCTCTCTGAGCTCTGCAAGCAGGACTGAAGGAAGCGCTGTGCTGTGTGCGCAGTATAGTCAGGATGGGGATGGAGAGACTGCGGTTGTGTTTTTATGCCCACGGGCCACTCTTTCTATCAGATTATTTACTGCAGAGATTAAATCAGAGTGAATGTGGGGTGGGGGCTGGAATCTGATTGGCTCCCTCATGTTATTGTCCTCTCACTCCATCTGTACATTCAGTGGTAGTGGATGTTTTGCCTCTTTTTGTCTTCTTCCTTTTACCACCACCAGTTGACTAGCAAACACGGTTGTTGTTTTGTTTGTTTGTCCCAGCAAATTAAACAATTTGTCCAAACGGTATGGGCCTTTTTATTTAGTTGATCTACTGTTGCATCATGTGTATTCCTGCAAACAAACACACAGGCACGCATACAGTGCATTGGGAAAGTATTCCGACCCCTTCACTTTTCACATATTTGGTACGTTACAGCCTTATTCTAAAAGGGATTAAATATTATTTTTTACCCAAAACACCCATAATGATGAAGCGAGACATTTTTGCAAATGTATCATTTTCTTTTGAACAGAAAACCTTACATAAGTATTCAGATCCTTTGCTATGAGACTCCAAATAGAGCTCAGGTGCTTCCTGTTTCTATTGATCATCCTTGAGATGTTTCTACAACTTGATTGGAGTCCACCTGTGGTAAATTCAATTGATTGGAAAGGCACACACCTGTCTATATAAGGTCCCACAGTTGACAGTGCATGTCAGAACAAAAACCAAGCCATGAGGTCAAAAGAATTGTCCGTAGAGCTCCGGGGACAGGATTGTGTGGAAGCACAGATCTGGGGAAGGGTACCAAAAGATGGCTGCAGCATTGAAGGTCCCCAAGAACACAGTGGCCTCCATCATTCTTAAATGGAAGAAGTTTGGAACCACAAAGACTCTTCCTGGAGCTGGCCCCCAGGCCAAACTGAGAAATCGGTAGAGAAGGGCCTTGGTCGGGGAGGTGGCATAGAACCCGATGGTCACGCTGACAGAGCTCCAGCGTCACGTCTGGAGGAAACCTGGCACGATCCCTACGGTGAAAAAGGGTGGTGGCTGGAGAATGTTTTTCAGCAGCAGGGACTCGTCAGGCTCGAGGGAAAGACGAACAGAGCAAAGTGCAGAGAGATGCTTGATGAAAACCTTCTCAAGAGCTCTGAATGTCCTTGAGTGGCCCGGCCACAGCCCAGACTTGATCCCGATCTAACATCTCTGGAGAGAACTGAAAATAGCTGTGCAGCGGTGCTCCCCATCCAAGAGGATCTGCAGAGAAGAATGGAAAAAAACGCCAAGCTTGTAGAGTCATACCTCAAAATACTTGAAGCTGTCATCGCTGCCAAAGGTGCTTTAACAATCTAGTAGGTAAAGGGTCTGAATACTTATGTAAATGTGATGTTTCAGTTTTTGTTTGTAATAAATTTGCTAACATTTCTAAAAACCTGTTTTTGTCATTATGTGGAGTGTAGATTGATGAGGGGGAAAAAAACAATTTAATCCATTTTAGAATAAGGCTGTAATGTAACGAAGTTTGGAAAAAGTCAAGGGGTCTGAATACTTTCCGAATGCACTGTACATACATAAATGTATGCATACATATTATCTTTCAACATTTTCTTTTCCTTTTAAAAACTGAGCCCCACAGGAAATGTAGTGTCATAAGGAATTGTATGAGAGACAGATATTAAAGATGGAATCAGCGCCACTGTCCGCTCCTCCACCACTGTTATTGTCTTTGTTGCAGAGTTGAGGAGCTTGGCACAGCATGCTAAGACAATTGCAGTACATATTGTGCTCTTCTATCACACGTGCAATGATACCCAGGGGGAAGAAACTGTTTGTGGTTTACAGTAACTTATGTGTTGTTGTAATATCGCAAAAGGACGTGGTTCTTTCACATTAAGGATTCCAGGTTTAAGTACATGATTATATTACATTTATTTAAACTTTTGTTATTATTATTATTACAGTATTGGTGTTCTTTGCTGAACTACAGTATTGCTTTTTTTCAGTATTTGCATTTTATGATACACTTTTGTTGTTTCCAGCTCTCTATGGTAAAACATGTTTCTGTCATTGTTTCAACTGTATGACTAAAGAACACATGGTTACTAATAAAAGTTTGTGAAAATCTCTAGTATCTTATGTACATCTCTACTACAAAGAAAGCAAATATACATTTTCTTATAATTTTTTACAATTTTTATTTTAAAAAAGAACTTTTTTAACCTTTATTTACCTAGGCAAGCCAGTTAAGAACCCATGTTTTATTTACAACGATGGAAATTTACTATGGACATGGCTAAGGACCTCCCCCTAAAGACCTCCCCAAATCTTATTTACTCAAGAGTTATACAACATCACATATTCATCAGCATCCATTATAATGTCCATTGAGTTATGAAATCTGGAGAAAACAGTTACTGTAGGTGACATCAAATATGACAGACATTGGATGGATATACAAATGCATATAAAACAAGTCACTTCCTAAACATAGTTGAAGACCAGTGATGGGAAACATGGCCTCATGCTGCTACAATGGAGTGTGATGGAGAAATCTCCTAAAAACTCAGGGTGTACTCAGTAAAGACCACAGCTATAAAGTCTCTTTCCAGTGCTACGGTCACACCTCTGAGATGATGGGGATGAAAATAACATGTTTTTTCTTCCTGGAAATGACACTGACATGAGAATGAATCGGAGGCGTGTTTTGCTGATAAAGCATTGAGTCAGGATAGTGTGGGGTGTTTCACACAGTAAAAATGGACGATGCGAATTCAGAGGGAACTGCAATTACTCATAGGATGACTCAATCCTGGTTCATGTAAGAATTAAATAGACCTGCCACAATGGACAGACAGGACACCAATTATGTCATTGTCTCCTTTTTGTCTTTTTCTTACATCGAGGTAAAGAAGTACCTTATGCATCCACATTGTTCTGCTATGACCAATAATTTGACATATTCAAATGACTGTAATCAGATTTTGTCACTGAGACTGTTATAAAGACATTATTCACTGTAACTTCAAGCTAGAATCTTTAGTTGTAAATGAACCCTCTACTGCACACATTTGTGACCGACCGCCTTGATTCAGGCTTATTTGAAATCGTGTTTTTTACATTGGATAAAAGCAGACACAGAGTTATAAAATGGTATATTATTTGAGGTACAATGGGAAAGTAATTCTGCTTTGAAAGTTGATAAACATGTAACCTCACTTTTGAGAAAATGGCTTTTGAATGTTCTGGTACCTACTCACACCCTCTTAAACTTTAGCCACCACCCAAACTCTGACCATTTTATTCGCCCTAGCAGAGCTGGTTAGGTTGTTTTAATGTTATCCAGAGCGTTGGTGACTAACTGGGCTGCTGGCAACAATTGAATGACTTTTTTTTGCTGACGTTTACTGACAGCGGCCATATTCAACAGGTGTTGAGCGTTCTTAAATTCATCAGTTATTCTGCACTCTGGCACACTCAGACAAGAGTGCTCTGAAATTGGAGTAGATGGCCAGACTGAATTTACGAATGCAGCCGAAATGATTACTTGCATAGTAGATGGAGTCTTTTGTAAAGACATGTAGCTAGCTACCTAGCTAAACAATGAACCATAATCCCAACTCATGACGTTACTACCCTGCATGAATCTGCAGGTAACTAACCAACCAGGTTCAATGTTAAATAGCTAACATTAGGCTATAACTCACCAAGAAAATGGCTTTGAGATACGAATAATAAGATCATGCACATAACGTTAGCAAGCGAGCCAGCTACATTTGAGTATTTTTCTTTGAAAACAATATTCCATCCTATTTTTTTTGTTGGAAGATAATGTTTCAATAATAATTTAAAAAATACCTTTCTTGAAGAATATAACTTATATTTCCTCAGGAACTACCCCATCACAACCCAAAATATAAGCTTGTTTTATTTACTCTGATGTTTGTTAACAATGTAAATGTAAACCACCATTGCATACAGTGCATTCGGAAAGCATTCCAACCCCTTCACTTTTGTTGTTCTAAAAAATATATTTTTAAATTATCATTAATCTTCACACAATACTCCATAATGACAGCAAAAACAAGGTTTTTAGAAATGTTTGCGAATATATACAAAAACTGAAATATCACATTTACATAAGTATTCAGACCCTTTACTTAGTACTTTATTGAAGCACCTTTGTCAGTGATTACAGCCTCGAGTCTTCTTGGGTATAATGGTAGCTTGACACACCTGTATTTGGGGAGTTTCTCCCATTCTTTTCTGCAGATCCTCAAGCTCTGTCAGGTTGGATGGGGAGTGTCGCTATTTTCAGGTCTCTCCAGATATGTTTGATCGGGTTCAAGTCTGGGCTCTGGCTGGGCCACTCAAGGACATTGAGACTCCGTTCATCTTTCCCTCAAGCCTGACTAGTCTCCCGGTCCCTGACGCTGAAAAGATCTCCACAGCATGATGCTGCCATCACCATGCTTCACCGTAGGGATGGTATTGACCAGCTGTGCCAGGTTTCCTCCAGACGCTTGGCATTCATGCAATTCAGGTTCAATCGGACCAGAGAATCTTGTTTCTCATGATCTGTTTCTCATGGGTGGCTGTTGGCAAAATCCAAGCAGGCTGTCATGTGCCTTTTACTGAGGAGTGGCTTCCATCTGGCCACTCCAAATCAAATTGTATTGGTCACATACACATATTTAGCAGATGTTATTGCGGGTGTTGCAAAATTCTTGTGTTCCTAGCTTCAACAATGCAGTAATATCTAACAATTCACAACAATACACACAAATCTAAAAGTAAAATAATGGAATTAAGAAACATATAAATATTAGGACGAGCATTGTCGGAGTTGTCATGCCCTGATCTGTTTCACCTATCTTTATGGTCCCGCGGCTACACCCCCGGAAGCCGAGACCTTCCCCCCCCCGCTCCAAGATCATTAGCCCCTCTGCTGTTGGTCCTCTGTTGCCCTGTACCCTCCGTATACTTCCTACCTTTCCTGTGTCTAGAATCAAAACCATGTCTCACAGCCCTTTGACTCCTGAAGGTTCGACTAGGGGCAGGAGAATCCAGTATCTGGGTGACTGGGAGGGTTATTGCCCGGACGAAAGGTGCTGGGTCTCTGCTAGGGACATCCTGGACCCAGGCCTCATCAGTTACAACGCCGGCACCCCGCTCAACCAGGTATGCGCCCAGTAGGACGCGAGGTGGCGTCCCTAGAAGCGGGGGTACTGTCACGCCCTGATCTGTTTCCCCTGTCCTTCCTGTTTACACCCCACTCCAGGTGTTGCCCATTATCCCCTGTGTATTTATACCTGTGTTCTCTGTTTGTCTGTTTTCAGTTTGTTTTGTTCGTAGAACCTACCAGCATTCTGTTTCCCTGCTCCCGCCTGTTGCTTGCTCCTGTTTTCTAGTTTCCCAGTTCTGACCGTTCTGCACGCCTGCTGTCCTGTACCTTTGCCCTACTACTGGATTACCGACCTCTGCCTGACCTGACCTGTCGTTTGCCTGCCCCTTTTGTAATAAACATTGTTACAGTCTGCATCTGGGTCTTACCTTATAACTTGATAGGAGTGGCATTGACTAAAATACAGTAGAATAGAATACATTATATACATGACTAAAGTGGTTTTTAAACATTACTAAAGTGACTAGTGATTCCATGTCTATGAATATAGGGCAGAAGCCTCTAAGGTTCAGGGTTGAGTAACAAAGTGGTAGCCGGATAGTGATGGCTATTTAACAGTCTGATGGTCTTCAGATAGAAGCTGTTTTACAGTCTCTCGGTCCCAGCTTTGATGCACCTGTACTGACCTTGCCTTCTGGATGATAGTGGGGTGAACAGGCCATGGATCGTGTGGTTGATGTCCTTTATGATCTTTTTGGCCTTCCTGTGACATCGGGTGCTGTAGGTGTCCTGGAGGACAGGCAGTGTGCCCCAGGGAATGCTTAATGCAGACCACCTTGTCGAGAGCTCTGCGGTTGCAGGCTGTGCAGTTGCCGTACCAGGCGATGATACAGCCTGACAGGATGCTCTCAATTGTGCATCTGTGAAAGTATGAGGGTCTTAGGGGCCAAGCCAGATTTCTTCAGCCTTCTGATATTGAAGAGGCGCTGTTGAGCCATCTTCACCACTTTGTTTGTGTAGGTGGACCATTTCAGATCATTAGCCGAGGAACATGAAGCTTTCCACCTTCTCCACTGCGGTTTCGTCAATGTGGATAGGGGCGACCTCCCTCTGCTTTTTCCTGAAGTCCACAATCAGCTCTTTCGTTTTGTTGACGTTGAGAGTTATTTTCCTGGCACCACTCTGCCAGGGATCTCGCCTCCTCTCTGCAGGCTGTCTCGTCATTATTAGCAATCAGGCCTACTATTGTTGTGTCATCTGCAAACTTGACGATTGAGTTGGGGGTGTGTGTGGCCACGCAGTCATGGGTGAACAGGGAGTACAGGAGTGGGCCGAACACGCATCCTTGTTGGGCCCCTGTGTTAAGGACCTGTGAAGTGGAGGTATTGTTTCCTACCTTCACCACCTGGTCAGGAAGTCCAGGACCCAGTTGCACAGGGTGGGTTCAAACCCAGGACCCCAAGCTTGACGATGAGCTTGGGCACGATATCTAAGGAAGTCTCGAGCCATTGCTCGCCTGAGGTAGAGTTTCTCATGATAAGCTGTAGACCACGTTACCTACCCAGAGAGTTTTCATCTATATTCTTGGTAGCTGTTTACATACCAGGACAGTAAGAGGCTGACACTAAGATAACAACATTAAATTAGCTGTATTCCGCCATAAGCAAACAAGAAAACGCTCACCCAGAGGGGGTGCTCCTAGGAGCCGGGACTTTAATGCAGGGAAACTTAAATCAGTTTTACCAGATTTCTAACAGCATGTTAAACGTGCCACCAGAGGGAAAATAACTCTGGACCATTTATAATCCACACACAGAGATGCATACAAAGCTCTCCATCGCCCTCCATTTGGCAAATCTGACCATAATTCCATCCTCCTGATTCCTGTTTACAACCAAAAATTAAAGCAGGAAGCACCAGTGACTAGATCAATAAAAAAGTGGTCAGATGAAGCAGATGCTAAGCTATAGTACTGTTTTGCCAGCACAGACTGGATATGTTCAGTGATTCCTCCAATGGCATTGAGGAGTACACCACATCTGTCATTGGCTTCATCGATAAGTGCACCGATGACGTCGTCCCCACAGTGACCGTACGTACATACCCCAACTACAAGCCATGTATTACAGGCAGCATTCGCACTGAGCTAAAGGCTATAGCTGCCGCTTTCAAAGAGCGGGACTCTACACTGGAAGCTTATAAGATATCCCTCTATGCCCTCCGATGAACCATCAAACAGGCAAAGCTTCAATACAGGACTAAGATCGAGTCGTACCGGTTCTGATGCTCGTTGGATGTGGCAGGGCCTGCAAACCATTACAGACTACAAAGGGAAGCACAGCCGAGAACTGCCTAGTGACACAAGCCTACCGGACAAGCTAAACTACTTCTATGCTCGCTTCGAGGTAAATAACACTGAAACATGCATGAGAGCACCAGCTGTACCGACAGACTGTGTGACCACCATCTCCGCAGCCGATGTGAGAAGACCTTTAGCCAGGTCAACATACAGACAGATTACCAGGAAGTGTACTGCGAGCAAGTGTCTTCACTGACATTTTAAACCTCTCCCTGTCCGAGTCTGTAATACCAACATGTTTTAAGCAGACCACCATAGTGCCTGTGCCCAAGAACACTAAGGTAACCTGCCTAAATTACTACCAACCTGTAGCACTCACGTCTGTAGCCATGAAGTGCTTTGAAAGGCTGGTCATGGCTCACATCAACACCATTATCCCAGAAACACTAGACCCACTCCAATTTGCATACCGCCTCAACAGATCCACAGATGATGCAGTCTCTATTGCACTCCACACTGCCCTTTCCCACCTGGACCAAAGGAACACCTATGTGAGAATGCTATTAATTGACTACAGCTCAGCATTCAACACCATAGTGCTCATCAATAAGCTAAGGAACCTGGGACTAAAAACCTCCCTCTGCAACTGGATCCTGGACTTCCTGACGGGCTGCCCCCAGGTGGTAAGGGTAGGTAACAACACATCCGCTACGCTGATCCACAACACGGGGGCCCCTCAGGGGTGCATGCTCAGCCCCCTCCTGTACTCCCTGTACACTCATGACTGCACAGCAGGGCACAACTCCAACACCGTCATAAAATTTGCCGATGACACAACAGTTGTTGTGCCTTGGGGGAGATCTTTGTGGGCTATACTTGGCCTCGTCTCTGGATGGTAAGTTGGTGGTTGGAGATATCACCCTAGTGGTGTGGGGGCTGTGCTTTGGCAAAGTGGGTGGGGTTATATCTGTTTGGTATCGTCGGGTATCGTAGGATGGGGCCACTGTGTCTCCCCTCCTGTCTCTTTTTTTGTTGTTGTTTTTTTGTTGTTGAATTTGACCCCCTTTTTCTCCCTAATTTCCTGGTGTCCAATTGTTTAGTAGCTACTATCTTGTCTCATCGCTACAACCCCCGTACGGGCTTGGGAGAGACGAAGGTTGAAAGTCATGCGTCCTCCGATACACAACCCAACCAAGCCGCACTGCTTCTTAACCCGGAAGCCAGCCGCACCAATGTGTCGGAGGAAACACCGTGCACCTGGCAACCTTGGTTAGCGCGCACTGCGCCCGGCCCACCACAGGAGTCGCTGGTGCGCGATGAGACAAGGATTTCCCTACCGGCCAAACCCTCCCTAACCCGGACGACGCTAGGCCAATTGTGTGTCGCCCCACGGACCCCCTGGTCGCAGATGGTTACGACAGAGCCTGGGCGCGAACCCAGAGTCTCTGGTGGCACAGCAGTCGCTGCAGTACAGCGCCCTTAATTAACCACTGCGCCACCCGGGAGGCCCGACCCCTCCTGTCTCAGCCTCCAGTATTTATGCTGCAGTAGTTTATGTGTTGGGGGGCTAGGGTCAGTTTGTTATATCTGGAGTACTTCTCCTGTCCTATTCGGTGTCCTGTGTGAATTTAAGTGTTTTCTCTCTAATTCTCTCTTTCTCTCTTTCTCTCTTTCTTTCTCTCTCTCTGAGGACCTGAGCCCTAGGACCATGCCTCAGGACTACCTGACATGATGACTCCCTGCTGTCCCCAGTCCACCTGGCCGTGCTGCTGCTCCAGTTTCAAGTTCTGCCTGCAGCTATGGAACCCTGACCTGTGCACCGGATGTGCTACCTGTCCCAGACCTGCTGTTTTCAACTCTCTAGAGACAGCAGGAGCGGTAGAGATACTCTGAATGATCGGCTATGAAAAGCCAACTGACATTTTCTCCTGAGGTGCTGACCTGTTGCACCCTCTACAACCACTGTGATTATTATCTATGAACATTTGAACGTCTTGGCCATGTTCTGTTATAATCTCCAATCGGCACAGCCAGAAGAGGGCTGGCCACTCCTCATAGCCTGGTTCCTCTCTAGGTTTCTTCCTAGATTCTGGCCTTTCTAGGGAGTTTTTCCTAGCCACCGTGCTTCTACACCTGCATTGCTTGCTGTTTGGGGTTTTAGGCTGGATTTCTGAACAGCACTTTGTGTCATCAGCTGATGTAAGAAGGGCTTTATAAATTAATTTGATTGATTGATGGTTGGCCTGATCACCGAAAACAATGAGACAGCCTATAGGGAGGAGGTCAGAGACCTGGCTGTGTGATGCCAGGAAAATAACCTCTCCCTCAATGTGATCAAGACAAAGGGGATGATTGTGGACTACAGGAAAAAGAGGGCCGAGCATGCCCCCATTCTCATCGACGGGGCTGCAGTGGAGCCAGTTGAGAGCTTCAAGTTCCTTGGTGTCCACATCACCAACAAACTAACATGGTCCAAGCGCACCAAGACAGTCGTGAAGCGGGCACAACAAAGCCTATTCCCCCTCAGGAGACTTTTGATTTGGCATGGGTCCTCAGATCCTCAAACAGTCCTACAGCTGCACCATTGTATGGTTGCCTGGTATGGCAACTGCTCGGCCTCCGACCACAAGGCCAACCTAGTCATAGACTGTTCTCTCTGCTACCACACGACAAGCGGTACCAGAGCACCAAGTCTAAGTCCAAGAGGCTTCAAAACAGCTTCTACCCCCAAGCCATAAGACTCCTGAACATCTAGTCTAATGGCTATCCAGACTATTTGCATTGCCCCCCCCTCTCCAAACCACTGCCACTCCCTGTTGTCATCTATACATAGTTACTTAAATTAATTAACTCTACCTACATGTACATACTACCTCAACAAACCGGTGCCCCCGCACATGGACTCTATACCTGCACCCTGTATATATTGTTATTTTTTACTGTTGCTCTTTTATTACTTGTTACTTTTATCTCTTATTCTTATCCATATTTTTTGAAACTGCATTGTTGGTTAGGGGCTCGTAAGTAAGCGTGTGACTAATAAAATTTTGTTTAGTCTTTAACACCATACTATCCTTAAAATCAATCTATAGTCAATGAACAGCATTCTTAAATGAGTATTCCTCTTGTCCAGATGGGATAGGGCAGTGTGCAGTGCAATGGCGATTGCATCGTCTGTGGATCTATTGGGGCGGTAAGCAAATTGCGGTCTAGGGTGTCAGGTAAGGTAAAGGTGAAATGACCCTTAACTAGCCTCTCAAAGCACTTCATGATGAGAGAAGTGAGGGCTATGGGGCGATAGTCATTTAGTTCAGTTACCTTTGCTTTCTTGGGTACAGGAACAATGGTGGACATCTTGAAGCAAGTGGGGACAGCAGACTGGGATAGGGAGAGATTGAATATTTCCGTTAACACTCCAGTTTGTCTGCGCATGCTCTCAGGACGCGGCTAGGACTGTCTGGGCCGGCAGCCTAGCAAGTGTAAATATGCATAAATGACTTACTCACTTCGGCCAAGGAGAACAAGAGCCCACAGTCCTTGGGAGCCAGCCGCGTCGATGGCACTGTGTTATCATCATAGCGGGCGAAGAACAATTACACTGTTTAGCTTTTCCGGGAGCAAGACATTGGTGTCTGCGACGTGGCTGGTTTTCCCTTTGTAATCCATGATTGTCTGTAGACCCTGCCACACACGTCTCATGTCTGAGCCATTGAATTGTGACTTCTCTTTGTCTCTGTACTGATGTTTTGCTTGTTTGATTGCCTTACGGAGGGAATAATTACACTGTTTGTATTCGGCCATATTCCCAGTGACCTTGCTATGGTTAAATGTGGTGGCTCGCGCTTTCAATTTAGCGCCAATGCTGCCATCTATCCACAGTTTCTGGTTTGGTAGGTTTTAATAGTCACAGTGGGAACAACATCCCCTATACACTTCGTGGTGAACTCAGTCACTGTGTCCGTGTATACATCAATGTTATTCTCCGAGGCTAAACGGAACATATCCCAGTCCGGCTGATTAAAACAATCTCGAAGCATGGATTCCGATTGGTCAGACCAGCGTTGAATAAACCTTAGCACGGGTACTTCCTGTTTGAGTTTCTGCCTATAGGAAGGGAAGAGCAAAATAGAGTCACGATCTGATTTGCCGAAGGGAGGCGGGGGAGAGCCTTGTAGGCATCCCGGAAGAGAGAATAGCAGTGGTCGAGTGTTTTCCCACCGCGAGTACTACAGGCAATGTGGCCTCAGGATATGTGGTTTCCAGTTTGCATAAAGTCCAGTGTAGTTCCTTGAAGGCAGTTGTGGTATCTGCTTGAGGGGGAATATAGACGACTCTGACTATAACCAAATAGAATTATGTTGGTAAGTAAATAAGGTCTGCATTGGATTGTGAGGTATTCTAGGTCGGGTGAACAAAAGGACTTGAGTTTCTGTACGTTTTCACAATCATACTATGGAAGGTTAATCATGACGCATAAACCACCACGCTTCGCTTCATTCCTGTCTGTGCGATGTACTGAGAACTGTGGTGGAAATTACAACATCATGTTATTCACATAATTTTTCTATTAGTACTTTCACACTCTGTCTGTTCTTCTGAGAGGAGTCTCTGAGGCTTAACGCTGACAGTGGATTTACGATGCCTTGGTGATAAAACCTGAAAACTGCATTCCATTATTAGTGTCTGTGTGAAATGTTGGCCAGGCAAACCCTCCCTCCAGTTTATTTCTCCCACATTGCAGATGAATACTGCACTTCATCATTTGTGGGAAGCACCTAGTGTCCTATGTTTTTTTTATTTAACCTGTATTTTACCAGGTAAGTTGACTGAGAACACATTCTCATTTACAGCAACAACCTGGGGAATAGTTACAGGGGAGAGGAGATGAATGAGCCAATTGTAAGCTGGTGATGATTTGGTGACCAGGACGGTATGAGGGCCAGATTGGGAATTTTGCCAGGATGCGAGGGTTAACACCCCTACTCTTATAGTAAATGTCATGGGACCTTCGGTGACCACATAGAGTCAGGACACCTGTTTAACATCCCATCTGAAAGACAGCTCCCTACACAGGGCAATGTCCCCAATCACTGCCCTGGGGCATTGGGACATTTTTTTTTTAGACCAGTGGAAAGGGTGCCTACGACTGGCCCTCAAATACCACTTCCACCAGCATCTGGTCTCCCATCCAGGGACAGACCAGGACCAACCCTGCTTAGCCTCAGAAGCAAACCAGCAGTTATTATGCTGCTGGCTTGCTACATTCGTTTTTATGTATATAAAAGTAGTAAATGACCGAGAGACAGACATTTGGCACCATGTAAATCTTGCTGTCTGTTGCATGAGAGTACAATGTACCCTTGTAGAATTTTACATATCTGTTATTTGTCACGGAGACTCAGGAGGACTATAAAGAGTTGTAACCTAACCCTGTTTATTTGGGCTATTGACAATCACCCTTAGGTGACTGTTAATGCTCCTTTATTGCAATAATTATTAATAAGGTTTATGGCTTTGAGGAAATCTAAGTCTCTCCTTTGGTTAGAATAACTCAATGACAACCCAGCTGGCTGTATGGACGGTGACAGTATATTCCAGAGGGAGTCATAAAGGCCTGATTGGTGGAGTGCTGCAGAGATGGTTGTCCTTCTGGTTATCCCATCTACACAGAGGAACTTTCATGTTAACCTTTTGGGACTGTGCTGTTGTGTGATTATTTCCACCTGCCTGGAGCCTTCCTCTGATTGCCGGCTTGTTGACTGTTCCCCATGTCTCCTGTGCCCTCTGCCACCTCTGGAGTATTGCCCATGGAATCGATCTACTTTGGATTACCCTCGATATATAGCTATTGGATTACCCGCCTCATTGACCCCTTGGGCCCGGGGAAATGGCCTCGCCCTCTGAAGAGCCTCTCTCCCTGGCTCTCGCTTAGTAACTCAGCCACAATCGGATGGGCCCCCGCCGTCAATCTGTTATTCTCTGCTCTCTCTTTGCTTTTGATCTGCTGGTGGTGTTTAAGTTGTGTTCTGTGGGTTCCTGCCTGTGCTACTTGGTCTTTAGTTGTTAACAATGTTGGGCTGTGGTGGTTAGTTAGCCAGGTTAGTTAGCTGGCTATGCTAGCTAGCAGGCTAAAATAGCTAACATTAGCTGGCTGGCTAGCTTGCTGGCTAAGATAACTTCATATAACATTCGTTATGTATTTCCAAAACATGTGGTTACATTTTTGCTACCTTAACTTTAAGGCTGCCCTGAAATACAAGTCACCAGATTTGATGAGGTACTTTTATTATGAAAAGGCCTCCACTGCTGAAACATAAGTCACTTCCCCCTGCCCCCACTGACGGCTTCGTTCTCACTCTTGGTTGTTACAAGCAGTGTGGCAGTGAGTGTGAGAAAAAGCACTGTGCAGCACCACCATCATTACTCACCAAAGTAATTGATGCTCTGTGTCATTCCATTTCTCCAAATGTCAAATTTTTAAGTTAAGGGTTAAGGTACGGGTTAAGGTTTGGGATAGGCTTCGAATAAAAAACTAGAGTCCACGACTGTGATCAAACACACAACCTTCTGATCCAGAGTCATGAGATTACCCCTACCCACCACCCGTTTCCACAGCACCCTATGAAAATCCAAGCTTAATTTATTTTAAGTGCTCACTATTGCCCCTAGTGGCCGGTATTGAAGGTATTTCCTGACGTCCTCAGGATATGGATAGACGTCCAATTGCAACGTCAATCTTGAAGGACCTGGCTATGTATCTAACTAGCTAATGCTGGGTAGTTCTGGCTCTGTGAAAAACTGAAGGGGAATTTTTTGAAGCCAATAATACTTGCAAGCTACAGCATTGTTTCCACAATCACCGTCTTAGTTTTCGTCATAGGGTCAGCAAGTTGGCTATGGGTTGTACCACCAGTCAAGCTACAGCATTGTTTCCACAATCACCATCTTAGTTTTCGTCATAGGGTCAGCAAGTTGGCTATGGGTTGTACCACCAGTCAAGCTACAGCATTGTTTCCACAATCACCGTCTTAGTTTTCGTCATAGGGTCAGCAAGTTGGCTATGGGTTGTACCACCAGTCAAGCTACAGCATTGTTTCCACAATCACCGTCTTAGTTTTCGTCATAGGGTCAGCAAGTTGGCTATGGGTTGTACCACCAGTCAAGCTACAGAATTGTTTCCACAATCACCGTCTTAGTTTTCGTCATAGGGTCAGCAAGTTGGCTATGGGTTGTACCACCAGTCAAGCTACAGCATTGTTTCCACAATCACCGTCTTAGTTTTCGTCATAGGGTCAGCAAGTTGGCTATGGGTTGTACCACCAGTCAAGCTACAGCATTGTTTCCACAATCACCGTCTTAGTTTTCATCATAGGGTCAGCAAGTTGGCTATGGGTTGTACCACCAGTCAAGCTACAGCATTGTTTCCACAATCACCGTCTTAGTTTTCGTCATAGGGTCAGCAAGTTGGCTATGGGTTGTACCACCAGTCAAGCTACAGCATTGTTTCCACAATCACCGTCTTAGTTTTCGTCATAGGGTCAGCAAGTTGGCTATGGGTTGTACCACCAGTCAAGAAGAGAAAAACAATATATTTTTGCAAAGGACTTTAAGTAAGGTTCTCAACTGCCTGCACACCACCCCTGGCAAACTAGCTGGCAAATCTGAGAACTTTCAACTTAGATGTCATTAACTTAATCACAGGATCATGGGTCGTGAATGTGTGTTCCATGTTTTCAAACTTTGTTTGGTGCTATCATGATCATAGCAGGAGAGTGACAGCCATGAACAGACAGACAAGCAGAGAGAGAGAGAGAGAGAGGCCACAAACCAACAGGTAAGTTAGAAGCGACTCTTCAAGGGAATATAGTTCATAGACTGGTGATATGTCACATTGTGAATCAATCTGAATTATCATATATGGTCTCTGATGAAATTATAGCATCTTAGGTCTAGAGGGTGTATTGCATGTGTTAACATCATTCAGGAGTGAAGCAGCCATGATGATACAAACAAACAGACACAGGCAGAGAGAGAGAGAGAGAGAGAGAGAGGCTACAAACCAACAGGTAAGATAGTGTACAAAATGGTGGTTTAATTGAATATATCCACATTAACAGTCACAGTGGTTTTCAGTACAGTATCAATGGCCATGGCCCTAAGACTGATTGGACTGTACCAGAGTAAGTGCCCCTCTGCAAGGCCCCCATTAGCCTTGTAAAATTTCCCATTTGTAAGTTAAGATTTGTCTATATCCTTTCCTCAAAAGTCACTAGAATTTAAACCGGCATGCCCCCGAACCCCCGTAGCGGAATGTGTCCCCCCTCCATGTCAGAGTCGCTCCTCTCTCTCTCCGTCCCAGTGGGGAGCAGGGGGTGTCTGCAATGTGATTTATAATCTTTGGCAGTAATACCAGTGAAGTGTTGTTTAGATGCAGTGCAGGGGGGGGAGGCCATCATGAATTATAAACATGATGAAAGCCACCGCCTCCTCCTCCTTCTTCCCTCCCCTCTCCTCTCTTCCATCCTCTCTGTCTCTCTCCTCTTAACCTTCTATCCACTCCACTGTCTGTCCTCTATCTTGAACCCTCCCTCCCCAAAGTAAAACATATTTTCACACTACCCTCCCCTTGTACTCTAAAATAAATTAAACACCCTCATAGAATTAACTCAAAATAATGTTTCCAAAACCACAAAATAACTGTAGTGACCCTGTGTTTATAAACGTGGATATCGACTTTTCCACTGCAACTTGCTCTTGTGGCACAGTGGATGCCACACAGGGCTACTGGCCCGAAGGTTGAGGATTCCCCGAAACCACAAACAAGCTCACTCTCCCTGCCTGTTTCATTACACTACGATCAGAGACAGCTGCAGACAATGATCAGCTCGGGGGAAATCAGATTTTCTACATTTTGATGCCATATTTTTAATTATATACAATATATGCAACCAACTTTCCACCAACAGGTTTCTGTGCCAATGCAACACACACAAACAAAAAACAAAGAATAGCGAATTCGGGCACTTTAGTATCAAGGTTTCACTATGTCAATCTCAACGAACAGAAATACACCATGTGGCCAAAATATGTGGACACCCCTTCAAATTAGTCATTTTGGCTATTTCAGCTACACCCGTTGCTGACAGGTGTATAAAATCGAGAACACCGCCAGGCAACCTCCATAGACAAACACTGTCAGTAGAATGGCCCGTACTGAAGAGCTCAGTAACTTTCAGTGTCAGCATCATAGGATGCCACCTTTCCAACAAGTCAGTTCGTAAAGTTTCTGTCCTGCTAGAGCTGCCCCGGTCAACTGCAAGTGCTGTTATTGTGAAGTGGAAACGTCTAGGAGCAACAAAGGCTCAGCCGCGAAGTGGTAGGCCACACAAGCTCACAGAACGCGACCACCGAGTGCTGAAGCGCATAGTGCGTAAAAATCGTCTGTCCTCGGAACTGTGCCGCTCAAAAAACCACACAACCCTCCTCAAAGCAAAAACAAAATGTTTGACAACCCTCCACTATTTTGGACCACCTCTCCACCTCAGTACATTGCGATCTGACCCTTAGTTGGTGTGTGTGTGTGTGTGTGTGTGCGTGTGTGTGCGTGCGTGTGTGTGTGTGTGTGTGTGTGTGTGTGTGTGTGTGTGTGTGTGCGTGTGCGCGTGCTAGTCAGTGTTTGGTCCATTGATCTTAATTCTGGCTCTGGTATTTCTTTGTTATTTTAATAAAAATAGTAGATACTGTATATACAGACCCAGTCAAAAGTTTGGATACACCTACTCATTCCAGGGTTTTTCTTTATTTGTACCTTGTTCTACATTGTAGAATAATAGGGAAGACATCAAAACTATGAAATATTACATATGGAATCATGTAGCAACCAAAAAAGTGTTAAACATGATGACAGCTTTGCACACTCTTGGCATTCTCTCAAGCAGCTTAATGATGTAGTCACCTGGAATGCATTTCAATTAAAAGGTGTGCCTTATTAAAAGCTCATTTGTGGAAGGTGAACTGATGATCTCCACGTGTGTGGTTCCCACAGTGAAGCATGGAGGAGGAGGTGTAATGGTGTGGGGGTGCTTTGCTGGTGACACTGTCTGTGATTTATTTAGAATTCAAGGCACACTTAATCAGCATGGCTACCACAGCATTCTGCAACGATGCGCCATCCCATCTGGTTTGTGCTTAGTGTGGAAATTATTTGTTTTTCAACAGGACAGTGACCCAACACACCTCCAGGCTGTGTAAGGGCTATTTGACCAAGAAGGAGAGTGATGGAGTGCTGCATCAGATGACCTAGCCTCCACAATCACCTGACCTCAGCCCAATTGAGATGGTTTGGAATGAGTTGGACCGCAGAGTGAAGGAAAATCAGCCAACATATGCTCAGCATATGTGGGAATTCCTTCAAGACTGTTGGAAAAGCATTCTAGGTGAAGCTGGTTGAGAGAATGCTAAAATTGTGCAAAACTGTCATCAAGGGAATGGATGGCTACTTTGAAGAATCTCAAATCTATTTTGATTTGTTTAATACTTTTTTGGTTACTACATGATTCCATATGTGTTATTTCATAGTTTTTATGCCATCGCTATTGTTCTACAATGTAGAAAATAGTTTTTTTTAAATAAAGAAAAACCTTTGAACGAGTAGGTGTGTCCAAACTTTTGACTGGTACTGAATATATTTCTGTCAAAAAATCCAATGTACCTGAAAGAATATAAACTCCATCTCAACTGTAAGATGCTTCTTCTATCACCTTTCAAGTCTATCTGTTACAAAATAGATACCAGATGCCAGAAGCGTTAAAACACCCAGAGTTCTGATGTGACGTGACCTTTCTTTACAAAGCCAACAAACTTCATCCTCCTGTTCTGTGGTTTAGCTGGGGGGAGGTATGTGGGTTTATAAAGGCGTATTGATTGCTCAACTTCTTTCTGTCTATTTCCACCTCAGGCTAAACAGGTATACAGAACCACTCAGAACTTGTAGAGTGGTAGATACACCCAGTGGTAGCAGCATTTAGAAGGCAGGGAAACCATGAAGGGATCTCATAGTGTATTTGTATATATTAAGGATTTCCATTTTCCTGGGGTCCAAACACATTAAGGCACACATCAGATAACATTATTACACCACTACATCCAGTGGGGTATAAAAGTATTTAGTCAGCCACCAATTGTGCAAGTTCTCCCACACTGTTACTGGTGTTTTGGCCCATTCCTCCATGCAGATCTCCTCTAGAGCAGTGATGTTTTGGGGCTGTTGCTGGGCAACACGGACTTTCAACTCCCTCCAAAGATTTTCTATGGGGTTGAGATCTGGGGACTGGCTAGGCCACTCCAGGACCTTGAAATGCTTCTTACGAAGCCCCTCCTTCGTTGCCCGGGCGGTGTGTTTGGGATCATTGTCATGCTGAAAGACCCATCCACGTTTCATCTTCAATGCCCTTGCTGATGGAAGGAGGTTTTCACTCAAAATCTCACGATACATGGCCCCATTCATTCTTTCCTTTACACGGATCAGTCGTCCTGGTCCCTTTGCAGAAAAACAGCCCCAAAGCATGATGTTTCCACCCCCATGCTTCACAGTAGGTATGGTGTTCTTTGGATGCAACTCATCATTCTTTGTCCTCCAAACACGAAGAGTTGAATTTTTACCAAAAAGTTATATTTTGGTTTCATCTGACCATATGACATTCTCCCAATCTTCTTCTGGATCATCCAAATGCTCTCTAGCAAACTTCAGATGGGCCTGGATATGTACTGGCTTAAGCAGGGGGACACGCCTGGCACTGCAGGATTTGAGTCCCTGGCGGCGTAGTGTGTTACTGATGGTAGGCTTTGTTACTTTGGTCCCAGCTCTCTGCAGGTCATTCACTAGGTCCCTCCTTGTGGTTCTGGGATTTTTGCTCACCGTTCTTGTCATCATTTTGACCCCATGGGGTTGAGATCTTGCGTGGAGCCCCAGATCGAGGGAGATTATCAGTGGTCTTGTATGTCTTCCATTTCCTAATAATTGCTCCCACAGTTGATTTCTTCCAACCAAGCTGCTTACCTATTGCAGATTCAGTCTTCCCAGCCTGGTGCAGGTCTACAATTTTGTTTCTGGTGTTCTTTGACAGCTCTTTGGTCTTGGCCATAGTGGAGTTTGGAGTGTGACTGTTTGAGGTTGTGGACAGGTGTCTTTTATACTAATAACAAGTTCAAACAGGTGCCATTAATACAGGTAATGAGTGGAGGACAGAGGAGACTCTTACAGGTCTGTGAGAGCCAGAAATCTTGCTTGTTTGTAGGTGACCAAATACTTATTTTCCACCATCATTTGCTAATAAACTCATTAAAAATCCTACAATGTGATTTTCTGGATTTTTTTTCTTCTCATTTTGTCTGTCATAGTTGAAGTGTACCTATGATAAATTACAGGCCTCATCTTTTTAAGTGGGAGAACTTGCACAATTGGTGGCTGACTAAATACTTTTTTGCCCCACTGTATCTACAGTACCAAATGTATAATACCACCATACAACAATATTACAATGTATGTGTATGTACAGTGCATGTGTGTGCATATGCGTGTCTGTTCCTGTGTGTGTGTATCTCTTCACAGTACCCGCTGTTCCATAAGGTATATTTGTATCTGTTTTTTAAAATCTGATTCTACTACTTGCATCAGACACCTGATGTGGAATAGAGTTCCATGAAATCATGGCTCTATGTAGTGCTGTGTGCCTACCTTAGTCTCTTCTTGACTTGGGGATTGTGAAGGGACCTCTGGTGGCATGTCTTGTGGGGTATGTATGGGTGTCTGAGCTGTGTGCTAGTAGTTTAAACAGACAGCTCGGTGCATTCAGCATGTCAACACTTCTTACAAAAACAAGTAGTGATGAAGTCAATCTCTCCTCCACTTTGAGCCATAAGAGATGTACTTGCAAATCAATGATGCTAGCTCTCTGTGTACATTTAAGGGCCAGACATGCTGCCCTGTTCTGAGCTAATTGTAATTTTCTGAGGTTCCTCTTTGTGGCACCTGACCACACGGCTGAACAGCAGTCCAGGTGCAACAAAACTAGGGCCTGTAGGACCTGCTTGTTGATAACGTTGTTAAGAAGGCAGAGCAGCGCTTTGTTATGGACAGACTTCTCCCCATCTTAGCTACTGTTGTATCAACATGTGTTGACTGTGACAGTTTTACAATCCAGAGTTACTCCAAGCAGTTTAGTCACCTAAACTTGCTCAATTTCCACATTAATTATTGCACGATTTAGTTGAGGCTTAGGGTTTAATTAATGATTTTGTCCCAAATACAATGTTTTTAGTTTTTGAAATATTTAGGACTAACTTATTCCTTTCCACCCATTCTGAAACTAACAGCAGCTCTTTGTTAAGTGTTGCAGTGATTTCACTCGCTGCAGTAGCTGTGTCTAGTGTTGAGTCATCAGCACACTGTACATAGACACACTGGCCTTTCAGGAAGTATTCATACCCCTTGACCTTTTTCCATACTTTGTTGTGTTACAGCCTGAATTTAAAATGGATGAAATAGATTTTTCCTCACTGGAATACACACAATACTCGATAATGTCAAAGTGGAATGATGCTTTTCAAAATTTTTACAACTGAATTAAACTGAATTAAACATGAAAAGCAGAGAGATGTTTTGAGTATTCAACCCCTTTGTTTTTGCAAGCCTAAATAAGTTCAGGAGTAAACGTTTGCTTAACAAGTCACATAATAAGTTGCATGGGCTCACTCTGTGTGCAATAATAGTGTTTAACATGATTTTTGAATGACTACCTCTTCCCTGTTCCTCACACTTACAAGTATCTACAAAATAACGTCACTCGGGCGAGCAGTGAATTTCAAAGACAGATTCAACCACAAAGACCAGGGAGGTTTTCCAATGCCTCACAAAGGAGAGCACCTATTTTTTTTCAAAGCAGACAATGAATATTCCTTTGAGCATGGTAAAGTTATTAATTACACTTTGGATGGTGTATCAATACATCCAGTCACTACAAAGATACAGACATCCTTCCTAACTTAGTTGCCGAGAGGAAGGAAACCGCTCAGGGATTTCACCATGAGGCCAATGTTGACTTTAAAACCGTTACAGAGTTTAATGGCTGTGATAGGAGACAACGAAGGATGGATCAACAACAAGTGTGAAAAGAAGGAAGCCTGTATAGAATAAAAATATTCCAAACATGCATCCTGTTTGCAACAAGGCACTAAAGTAATAATGCAAAAAATGTGGCAAAGCAATTAACTTTTTGTCCTGAATACAAAGTGTAATGTTTGGGGCAAATCCAGTACAACACATTACTGAGTACCACTCTCTGTATATTTAAGTATAGTGGTCGCTGCATCATGTTAGGGGTATGCTTGTATAGTTATGGGCTGGGCAGTTTTTCAGGTAAAAACAATGACAGAATAGAGCTGAGCACAGGCAAAACCCTAGAGGAAAACCTGGTTCAGTCTGCTTTCCACCAGACACTGGGAGATTAATTCACCTTTCAGCAGGACAATAACCAGAAACACAAGGCACATTTACACTGGAGTTGCTTACCAAGAAGACAGTGAATGTTCCTGAGTGGCCGAGTTACAGTTTTGAGTTAAATTGCCTTGAAATACTGCACAATTCAGGTGTGGAAAGCTCTTAGAGACTTACTCAGAAAGACAGCCGTAGACAAAGGTGATTCTAACATGCATTGGCTGAGGGGGTTGAATAGTTATATAGTCAAGATATATTAGTGTTTTATGTTCTTTTTACACGTTTTTTCGTACACTTTGATATTATAGAGTACATTTTGTGTACATCGTTGACAGAAATGTTGATGAATTTTATCCCACTTTGTAACACAACAAAATGTGAAACATTTCAAGGGGTGTGAATACTTTCTGAAGGCCCTGAGTATACGAAACATTAGGAACACCTTTCTATGCTGAGTAGCACCTACCAGTTCTGCCCTCAGAACAGACTCAATTTCTCTGGCAAGGTGTCAAAAGTGTTCCACAGGGATGCTGGCCCATGTGAACTCCAACGCTTCCCACAGTTGAGACAAGCTGGCTGGATGTCCTTGGGTGGTGGACCATTCTTAATACACACAGGAAACTGTTGAGCTTGAAAAACCCAGCAGCGTTGCAGTTCTTGACACAAACCGGTGCGCCTGGCACATACTGCTCAAAGGCTCTTAAATCTTGCCCATTCACCCTCTGATTGGCACACATGCACAATTCATGTCTCAATTGTTTCAAGGCTTCAACTTCCTTCTTTAACCTGTCGCCTCCCCTTCATCTACACTGATTGAAGTGGATTTATCCAGGCTGTATCACAACCGGCCGTGATTGGGAGTCCCACAGAGCGGTGCACAATAGGCCCAGCGTCATCCGGGCTTGGCCGGTGTAGGCCGTCATTGTAAATAAGAACTGGTTCTTAACTGACTGGCCTGGTTAAATAAAAAGAAGAAAACATGTCAATAATAAAGTGGCATCAATAAGGGATCAGAGCTTTCACCTGGTCAGTCTATGTCATGGACTTCTTAAGGGTTTGGACACTCAGTGTACAGTACTGCTAGAGTATTCCACAGCACCAGAGAGAGAGTAGCCAGTGAGAACACACACATACATATGTACTGCACGCACACGCATGCATGGCAAGCTCACACACAAACTTGACATACACACACACACACACACACACACACACACCTTCCGACACACACATACCTGTTGCATAATTATCACAGTTTCAGACCCTGAGAGGTCACTACAGGACCATTACCACAGGTTTGTGATCCCCTGAGGGGAAAGAGGCTATGTGCCTCTCTGAATGTTTCATTCTGCACACTCCTCTTTCTGTAACGACTGATAAATAAAGCCAGAGGGCTCGCAGAATGGGATGCTTCTTTTGGTCCTTTATTTTGTATGAAAAATGTCATCTCGTTTTCTCCTTTGATATTTTCCTAGTGAACCGTGAGGTAAGAAGACAGCTTGTTCATGAGGCTTTCTTTGGATAGTCCATCTGTAGATGCTATACAGACTATTAGTAACACTTACTAACCCTAGCCCTAAACTTAACCCTTACCCTAACCGTTAACCATTATTCTAAACATAACCCTAACCTTAGCAAGCAGTGGCTTATCAACAGATAGTTTGCTGATTAGTATAACCATCAGTAGAACATTCTCGGATGGACTATCTGAACTACCCAAATAAAGTGTGACCGCTCTTTCCTGAGATAGCTACAACTCTACGTTACGATCAAAATCAAATCAATTGCTATTTGTCTCATGCTCCGTAAACAACTGGTGTAGACTAACATTGAAATGCTTACTTGTCGGCCCTTCACAACAAAGAGAAAAAAAGACCAAATAATAGAACAACGTTAAAACACGAGGAATAAACACACAATGAGTAACGGCAAAATGGCTGTATACGTGGGGTACCAGCACCGTGTCGATGTGCAAGGGTACGAGGCAATTGAGGTAGATATGTTGTGTACATAGGTAGGGATAAAGTGACTAGGCAACAGGGTAGATCATAAACAGTAACAGCAGTGTATGCGATGAGTCCAAATAGTTAAAGTCGCTGCATGGTCAATAAGTCGTCTGCATTGCCCGTGCAGCATTTTTTATTTATTTTTTTATTTCACCTTTATTTAACCAGGTAGGCTAGTTGAGAACAAGTTCTCATTTACAACTGCGACCTGGCCAAGATAAAGCATAGCAGTGTGAGCAGACAACACAGAGTTACACATGGAATAAACAATTAACAAGTCAATAACACAGTAGAAAACAAAGGGGGAGTCTATATACAATGTGTGCAAAAGGCATGAGGAGGTAGACGAATAGTTACAATTTTGCAGATTAACACTGGAGTGATAAATGATCAGATGGTCATGTACAGGTAGAGATATTGGTGTGCAAAAGAGCAGAAAATGTAAATAAATAAAAACAGTATGGGGATGAGGTAGGTGAAAATGTGTGGGCTATTTACCAATAGACTATGTACAGCTGCAGCAATCGGTTAGCTGCTCAGATAGCTGATGTTTGAAGTTGGTGAGGGAGATAAAAGTCTCCAACTTCAGCGATTTTGCAATTCGTTCCAGTCACAGGCAGCAGAGTACTGGAACGAAAGGCGGCCAAATGAGGTGTTGGCTTTAGGGATGATCAGTGAGATACACCTGCTGGAGCGCGTGCTACGGATGGGTGTTGCCATCGTGACCAGTGAACTGAGATAAGGCGGAGCTTTACCTAGCATGGACTTGTAGATGACCTGGAGCCAGTGGGTCTGGCGACGAATATGTAGCGAGGGCCAGCCGACTAGAGCATACAAGTCGCAGTGGTGGGTGGTATAAGGTGCTTTAGTGACAAAACGGATGGCACTGTGATATACTGCATCCAGTTTGCTGAGTAGAGTGTTGGAAGCCATTTTGTAGATGACATCGCCGAAGTCGAGGATTGGTAAGATAGTCAGTTTTACTAGGGTAAGCTTGGCGGCGTGAGTGAAGGAGGCTTTGTTGCGGAATAGAAAGCCGACTCTTGATTTGATTTTTGATTGGAGATGTTTGATATGAGTCTGGAAGGAGAGTTTGCAGTCTAGCCAGACACCTAGGTACTTATAGATGTCCACATATTCAAGGTCGGAACCATCCAGGGTGGTGATGCTAGTCGGGCATGCGGGTGCAGGCAGCGATCGGTTGAAAAGCATGCATTTGGTTTTACTAGCGTTTAAGAGCAGTTGGAGGCCACGGAAGGAGTGTTGTATGGCATTGAAGCTCGTTTGGAGGTTAGATAGCACAGTGTCCAATGACGGGCCGAAAGTATATAGAATGGTGTCGTCTGCGTAGAGGTGGATCAGGGAATCGCCCGCAGCAAGAGCAACATCATTGATATACACAGAGAAAAGAGTCGGCCCGAGAATTGAACCCTGTGGCACCCCCATAGAGACTGCCAGAGGACCGGACAGCATGCCCTCCGATTTGACACACTGAACTCTGTCTGCAAAGTAAGGCAAGGCAGTCATCAGGCAAGGCAGTCATTAGAAAAACCGAGGCTACTGAGTCTGCCGATGAGAATATGGTGATTGACAGAGTCGAAAGCCTTGGCAAGGTCGATGAAGACGGCTGCACAGTACTGTCTTTTATCGATGGCGGTTATGATATAGTTTAATACCTTGAGTGTGGCTGAGGTGCACCCGTGACCGGCTCGGAAGCCAGATTGCACAGCGGAGAAGGTACGGTGGGATTCGAGATGGTCAGTGACCTGTTTGTTGACTTGGCTTTCGAAGACCTTAGATAGGCAGGGCAGGATGGATATAGGTCTGTAACAGTTTGGGTCCAGGGTGTCTCCCACTTTGAAGAGGGGGATGACTGCGGCAGCTTTCCAATCCTTGGGGATCTCAGACGATATGAAAGAGAGGTTGAACAGGCTGGTAATAGGGGTTGCGACAATGGCGGCGGATAGTTTCAGAAATAGGGGGTCCAGATTGTCAAGCCCAGCTGATTTGTACGGGTCCAGGTTTTGCAGCTCTTTCAGAACATCTGCTATCTGGATTTGGGTAAAGGAGAACTTGGAGAGGTATGGGCGAGGAGCTGCCGGGGGGGAGGAGCTGTTGGCCGAGGTTGGAGTAGCCAGGCGGAAGGCATGGCCAGCCGTTGAGAAATGCTTATTGAAGTTTTCGATAATCATGGATTTATCGGTGGTGACCGTGTTACCTAGCCTCAGTGCAGTGGGCAGCTGGGAGGAGGTGCTCTTGTTCTCTATGGACTACGCAGAACTCAAGGCATTCATACGTCTAGCACTTCGTCGACCAACGCAACGCTGTTGTGAAGGAAGTTGTCAAGGAAGTGAGTTTGTGTTGATACAGGACATCCCGCTCTCATCTGCCGTCAAACCAATCATGTCAATGTGGAGCTAGGTATACGTTGCCATCCAAATGTTGCCACAGTGCTTCTACACCTGCATTGCTTGCTGTTTGGGTTTTTAGGCTGGGTTTCTGTACAGCACTTTGAGATATCAGCTGATGTAAGAAGGGCTATATAAATACGTTTGATTTGATTTGAGAGCCACACATCGATGCGGTACAGAGCTCGATTTGGCCTCTGAGTGCAGCCAGAGGCTCCGTCTTTACCCTCCATACGAGTCCTCCGACCACATTTTCAGATCAAGGATAAATTGGTTAGTGCAAAAGGGTTAATGCAGATAGTCCGGGTAGATATTGAATAATGATACAGCTTCTACCCCCCACCCCCACGCCATAATACTGCTAAATAGTTAAATAGTCATTATAATTCAACAGTATCACCATGGGTGCCATGGAATTTGTGCTGAGGGGAAAACACTTGCTAAGCCTATACAGTGCGAAAATTTAAAAAATATATATATATGTAAAAATGTAATTCAATATCGATATGAATTTTTCATAATTCAACAAGGGTATTTTTATTTTATTGTCCTTGAGACCTGACTTGGAGTTGTGCTTGTCTCCTGATGAAATAGTTTTGGTTAATGCCGCCGCCTAGCGGTCAAATAATAACATCACACATCGACCCATTTAATGCCGAGGACCAATGAAAACGCCGTACGTTTTCTTAGCGCGGGAAAGAATGATGTCGACAACTACATAGGTAAACTACGGGGAAAAGGCGAAGACACACACCCCACGGAAGCCAGTTTTGAGACGTCGTTTTCGCATAGTTTCTCATTTCATCTTGGATAATATCCTTCGAGGTGCTATGGCTACAGAACGGAGTCCTGAAATATGTGGGAATGTCCCGGATGTAACGTTGTCAACGCCAAAGGGGAAGGACTTCTCTACAGCTAAAGGGGCTCATAAAAGGTACGAAAATAGTGTTCCACAAAGTCCCAAATCTTGTTAACTGGACAGGGTCAAAGCTACCTTTTTTATAGCGTGGGGTGACACTATTGTAATTGCTCCACATTCAAGGTACTTTTCTATCACGGTGTCGTAGTTAGCGTCTATTCAGTTGTTCGCTGAAAGGTTGTGATGCTTCATCTTTGCCGCTAGGTGGCGGTAGTGTAGCGTTATTGAATGTTACACGTTTGAAAACTCAATACAACGTACAAGGCAGGCAGATTACTTTTTTTTAAGATGCTATGCTCAAGTACATCTAGAGTAATAAACCAATATATTGAATGGTGCCACACAATGGACTTTTCCACAAGCTAACTGCACTTCCATCAAGGTACAAACTACCTGGCAGAGAGTACTAGTTTCATTTTCATGAATCAATTAAGTTTGTGGTTAAAGCAAATTCCATAGTGTGGCACCATTTCAACATCTAGGTTGAATAATCTAGGTTTATTTCACATTTATCATGCCATTCCCTCTTGAACACAACTTGATATAACTTTGTGACAGGATCTTGAACGTAATCTTACCTACCTTATCTTTAGGCCTAGATCCCTGATAACCTGGCCAGACTCTTCTACACACTGAGATGTGGCATGTGATACTATTCCAACTAGGTTATAGATCAGTGATTTCATTGAATATGAAATATTCTACTTGCTTTCTTTTTCCTCCCCTTAGGACCCCATACTCGGGACACACAAAAGTCCGTTCCAGCTTCAAATCACCTGTAAGCCTTCTGATGTGGAATTGCTTTTGCATATCACACACACACCACAACATGTTTTGGCATCATCATAGTCATTGTCTTTCCCCAGGTCCAGACCTCCAGTACTGGCCCTGCCAAGCCTGAAGAAGAGCTAGAGGAACTGAAGAGGAGACGGGCAGAGTTAGACTCTGAGATTACACTGTTGGAGAAAGAGTGTGTACAATGGGGAATAGAGTTGAATAGTAGAGCAGTTTAAATGTTGTTCCTTAAGATGTCCTTCACTGTGGTTATTCTACTGAATAGAGTGAAAATCTTTTACTTGTTGATTAGGTTGTGTGTTATCTGATAGTGTTGTCCAATATTTGCAATAACATTAACACTTCGGTTTCTATACTGTTATCAGTTCACAAACAACACATTGACAGTATAAGATGAAACCATGTCTGTTGAGAGACTAACAACACATTGACGGTATAAGATGAAACCATGTCTGTTGAGAGACTAACAACACATTGACGGTATAAGATGAAACCATGTCTGTTGAGAGACTAACAACACATTGACGGTATAAGATGAAACCATGTCTGTTGAGAGACTAACAACACATTGACGGTATAAGATGAAACCATGTCTGTTGAGAGACTAACAACACATTGACGGTATAAGATGAAACCATGTCTGTTGAGAGACTAACAACACATTGACGGTATAAGATGAAACCATGTCTGTTGAGAGACTAACAACACATTGACGGTATAAGATGAAACCATGTCTGTTGAGAGACTAACCAATTCATGTGGATTTCTACAGTGGGATCAGAGTTGATGAGTTGGAGCAGCACATCGACTTGCTACATGAGTACAACGACATCAAAGACATCGGACAGTCACTCGTAGGCAGGATAGGTGAGGCCTACACACACACACAGGTGTACACAGTATACAAACACACACACACAGATTTTCACATTCACTAACTACTCTGCCACAATCTAATCAGCTTTGGTGGTAGTAAAATGTTTTTCTTCCATTCAGTAGAATAGCCATAGTGAATGACATCTCACGGACTGACCATAATATCATTTCAACTCTGCTACTTTAGTTATTCAAATCATTTCAACTCTATTCTACTTTTCTGAAAGCTCCATTGGTTACATTAAGTCAGGCAAGCACAGATCGTGTTGGAAATGATTTCAAACTGTTTTATGTGTGTGTGTGTATGTGTGTGTGTTGCAGCAGCCCTGAGAGGAGTGACCACTCGAGACCTGTACGGCCAATTTGGGCTTGAGCTGGATGACTGAGGGAGAGTGAGTGGGTGCCCATCCTATGCTCTGCCCCCTCCAGAACAAGAAGAAGAAGGGGGGCTAAGTTGCGTTCTTCAACAGTCTTTTCTTTGGTGGGTGTTTGGCGCGGTATGGCCTAATCTATATCGGTAGAACCATGTGTGTAGGCAGCACACCGTACACAATGGCCCTCTGGGCCAACAACAAAAGTGGAAATTCAGAACAGTACCGAGTCTAGAATTACTTGTTGCACATCGTTCTCTTCTACTAACCCCCCCCCCTGTTTTATGGGTCTTGAGTGTTGACAAACTAAGAGAACGGATGAATCTAAACTTCAAAACGGAATCTACTTGCTCTCCTACATTGCACTCTTATAAGAGAGTAATGCATTTATTTCCATTAAGTATAGTAATGGTGCATACTCTGCTTCAGAAGTGCAAGGGAAAACCGACTTTCAAACTGACATCTGCTCTATTTCCAAATGTAGTGCTGGCAAGTTTATTAGTAAAACAAATGTTTTACTTCATAAATGTATTATATTTGCAAATGAAGTTCTGGCAAGTTCCAATAAAATAACTATTTGTGCAGAATGTTTTTGACTGCATGTTCAGAGAGAAAGTGAATTGTCCCGCCAGTGTCTTCAGAGGTTTTTGTTGGGCTTGTTTATTGGAGGAGAACGTTCTGTTGAAGATCACTGAGGAGAATGATTGTCACTGATTGATTTTTAAAAATAAGAGGTGCCTTGGCATAATCTGTGGAAACCACTAATATTTTGTCTTGAGCTGAAAGTGTCTATAAGAAGTGCTACCGCTCTGCCCAGATGATCCAATGAGTAGTGAGGTAGGCTTTGTGTGTTTTATCTCCTCTTTAGCATGAGTCAATGAGCATACCCAGTGGACACAAGCTAGTTGTTTCAACTTCGTTTTTCAACGTGTCATGGACAGTACATTGGATTTGCAAAAAGTCATCAATTTAAACTTGTTTTTTGAGGGTGAAATTTCAGCCATAGAATTGTCATCATGGTAACCCATTTTCAACACAGACAAACCTTGTATGAAATATATTCAATTTGTGCCTTTGAAACATCAGATCTTCAACGTTCTATCCACTATCGGAAAAAACAAAAGGCTAGGCAGCACCTCCTACTGGAGAATTGATCTATCTACAGCTATCCATTTGGTCTTTACTTTCCCGAGATAATCCATCCACCTGGCAGGTGTGGCATATCAAGAAGCTGATTAACAGCATGATTATTACACAGGTGCACCTTGTGCTGTGGACAATAAAAGGCCACTCTAAAATGTGCAGATTTGTCACACACAGCAATGCCATACATTTGGAGATTTGGCAGTATGGATGAATGCCGGTTTCAACTGTACCGGGCAGATGACAGACAGCGTGTATGGCGTCATGTGGGTGAGCAGCTTGGTGGCGGTGAGGTTATGGTATGGGTAGGCATAAACTACGGCCAATGAACACATCTCCAACTAAAATTCAAGTTAAAGAATGGGATTAAGCCAGTGGCTCAGATTAAACTATCCGAGCCTTAGATACATGTCCTTTAAATGTTGATTGTTGGTTGAGTTGTCAACCTAACACAATTCTACGTGACTTTTGTAAATAGCCTACCTTACAAACTAATGTGAAAGTTTTTATTCAACCTTAAAATGAGTAACACAATCCATGGTAACATGTTGAGGTGACTGTAACTATACAAGTCTTATGTAATCATAGAATGTGTGTTCAAGATAGCAAAGGTTTCTGGTCTGTGGAGATCTTCACATAAATACATATCTGTGCAGAACCTCGAACAGCATTGATCACTTACACAATGATTTTTAAAAAATGTAACCTCAACTGCAATACAGGTCATGTGGTTGTGCTATTAGTTGAAGCACAGTGATAACATATTAAGGTGTTGTATAAATACAACATATCTTACATTGTATTCCCATTTAAACTTTATTGTGCTTTTTTGAGTGGGTGAGTAAAGGTTGAAATTCCATTAATCAACGTCTCAACCACAAATGACCCGAATTTCCATGTTGAATTGATGTGGTGTGCCCAGTGGTTTCAGCTGACTATAGCCTACCGAACTGGCCAACTGTTTATTCACACTTCCTGCTTTAGAAAGAGCCTGCAAAATAGCAAGCAACCGCAAGGCACGCTCATGAAATAAAAAGGGCTTTCTGTAAATGATCAAGTATTATCCTGTGATAATTTTCGCAGCCTAAAAACAATTGCCTGCACAGTGCCTCACTGACTATATTGCCATAGAATAATGTGGTTATGGTGTGAAACGAATGCCTTATTGAACCCTGCACCTACCTCGGTCCATATCTGAGCATCCGAACAGTACCAGTGCTGCGCTCTAGTGGAGGCCTGGGTTTATTATGGGCAGACTAGAACTACCGTTATGCGCAGGTCTGGTACAGTGAGCGGCTCCCACGATATGACTGTATACGGTGATCTACCCTACCCTACGATTTGATGCTGTGAGGGTTTTACGTGCGTCTCATAGACCCGCATCAGGCCTATGTCACTACCGGGTGGAAACGGTCGTGCACCCACTCGTCTACAGGGCCGCATTTCCTTGACAGGATTTCTGAGGCAAGCTCCACCTCTATCGGAGTCAATTATAAACTATGGGCGCTGTGATTCGTCGTAGGTCATGCCACTCATCGTTTACACATAACAGTGTATACGAAGGGGGCAGGCTCAACTAAGAAAATTATAGTCATTTGAATTACTGTAGCGAGAGAGCTCATGGCTACAATAAAGCTGAAGAAAAAAAATGATACTGACGATATGAATTAGCTGATGATTTAGATGGGGGAAAAGTCGAACCAAGGAGGCAGGCGAATTTGATATAATCCTACGGGAGGAAGGGCAGTTCGCTGAAACCCTGGTGTGTGTGCTGTGTGTGTGTGTGTTGGGTGTGTGTGTGTTCCAACGCACAAGTAAAAGCCAGAGAGCGGTGGAAGGCTTTGCTAAGCCGATCAAGGCGGAATTGTAGACTACAAAACGGGTTCCACGTCCGGTGTAATACGCACATTATTGTGATTGTGGGGGACGTGAAACAAGGTATGTCAAAGAAGAACACTCACACCACTGTCATTTCTATTTCCCTCAATGGTCTGGTTTCCGGCTCCATGATTATTTAGTAGCCTAGTGAGGTCCGAATAGCGTAGGCTTCACCAACTGTCCTTTAACAACCTTGCCAGTGTATGGAAGCCTGTGTTTGAATGGACCAGGTTCGAATCTGTTGGACGATTCTATTCCGTTATGTAGAATACCCTAATATTATATCTTGTCAGTGCCAAGAGAGCGTGTGGCCGAAAATCGGGCAGCGTTGACACACTAAATTGAGAGGCTACAGAATAGCCACCACCACTTTCATGCTGGTGTGTATTTCGTTGCGCACTATAGCGACACATGCAACCTTGCTGATGTTGCTATCACCTTACATAAATCGATCGACACCATGGACGTTCGATCGGATGTACATGGTTGAAGCCTTTTAGAGATGTAACGGTTCTCATTTATATTTGGTCGAGTCGCGCACATGGAAATAGCTGCTGGTGTTGGTGGAGTCTTTTTTAATTTCCCATCAGCAGTGAGCCTGCCTCTCTCTCTCTCTCTCTCCCTACTACCGCAGTACTGCTGCTGTGATGCTACTGTACGCGCGTTTAAATTTCCGGGATGTAGGCTATAGCTATAGACCATCTATAGATGCGCAGGTTGCCAAACATTCTCATTTTCCAAGCCCCTGCGTATGTTGTGATGTTGAATGATGATTTATAGCCTAAATAGTCATATTATTTAATCGCAGCGATGTTTAATCCTCTTCTGTGGGCCATAGCCTAGGCTACATTCTAAATGTATGTAGCCTATTGCCATGCTGGCCAGATGGTGTTCTATCCGCTGATGATGAGCACTTTGACGCAAGCGATAATTTGTTATCACAATCATGCTCCCGCCTCCTAACAGAAAATATTAGAAATAAGAATCATGTGTTCTTGTTGACACCGATTCAGAGATAGGAACCTTTATCTGATGCGACTATCTCATTAACAAAAGGCACTGGCCATATCAGGTAGCATTGAGATGGACCAACGTCAACAAATTATTGTTACCGCCGATGTCCTCTGCCCTCTGGCTCTGTGCTGGTTCTGATCTGTATGTCCAACAGTAAATAATACATTTTTTATGTCATCTGTGAGCCCAAGCCTGTGCTGTAAGTGGACAAATAAAATTGTAACAAACAACATTTCTCACCTGTAGCCTACTGCATAGTCTACTGCATAGCCTACTGCATACTGACATGACACTAATGGCTCATAGCCAGTTTTATAATTCTGTGATACCAAAATATGTCATAGGCAGAGACACCTTTTGGCTTTGTTTTTACATCAATATGGTGCTGGCCTGGTACCTGGCCTGGAGAGCCCTTGTGGTCAGGACATTCCCCAAACTGGACCTTGCAAAAACTAATCAAAATCACATTTTATTGGTCACATGCTCCGAATACAACAGGTGAAGTGCTTTACTTATGAGCGCATTCCCAACAGTGCAGAGTTTTTAAAAAGTAAGACAAATATTTCAATAAAACAAGGAAATGGTAACACAATGAAAACAATTACAAGGCTATATACAAGGAGTACCAGTACCGAGTCAATGTGCAGGGGTACGAGGTAGTTGAGGTAATACAGTATGTACACGTAAAGTAGGTGTAAAAGTGACTAGGCAATCAGGATATATAGTAAACAGAGTAGCAGCAGCGTGTGGGAAAGTGTGTCTATATGTGAGTGTGTGTTGTGTCAATATTCATGTGTGTGTTTTGTGTGTATGTAGTGTGTGTGTGTGTTGGAGTGTAGTGTGCGTAGAGTCTAGTGAGTGTGCAAGAGAGTCAGTGCAAAACAATTAAGATAATAAAAGAATAGAGGGGGTCAATGTAAATAGTCCGGTTAGCCATTTGTTCAGCAGTCTTATGGCTTGGGGGTAGAAGCTGTTCAGGTGCCTTTTAGTCACAGACTTGGTGCTCTGGGTATCACTTGCTATGTGGTAGCAGAGAGAACAGTCTATAATTTGGGTGGCTGGAGTCTTAGACAATTTTTTAGGGCCTTCCTCTGACACTGCCTGGTACAGAGGTCCTGATTGGCAGGGAGTTCTGCCCCAGGGAAGTACTGGGCTGTATGTACTAACCTCTGTAGCACCTTGCGGCCGGATGCCAAGCAGTTGCCATACTAAGCGGGGATGCAGACAGGCAAGATGCTCTCAATGGTGCAGCTGTAGAACTTTTGGTTGTGCCCTCTTTTTTAAAAAGTATTATTATTATAATTTTTTTAATGTAACCTTTATTTAACTAGGCATGTCAGTTAAGAACAAAATCTTTTTTACAATGACGCTGGGCCAATTCACGACTGTGTTGGTGTGTTTGGACCATGATAGGTCCTTAGTGATGTGGACTAGAGGTCGACCGATTATGATTTTTCAACGCCGATACTGATTATTGGAGGACCAAAAAATAATGAAACCTGTTCAATTTGATTTAAATAAGTGTTGGAGAAGAAAGTAATATGTGCCATGTCAAATATGTGCCATGTAAAACGTTTCAGTTCCTTGCTCAGAACATGAGAACATATGAAAGCTGGTGGTTCCTTTTAACATGAGTCTTCAATATTCCAAGGTAAGAGGTTTTAGGTTGTAGTTACTATAGTATTTATAGGACTATTTCTCTCTATACCATTTGTATTTCATATACCTTTGACTATTGGATGTTCTTATAGGCACTTTAGTATTGCCAGTGTAACAGTATAGCTTCCGTCTCCCTCCTTGGCCCCTACCTGGTCTCAAACCAGGAACACATCGACAACAGCCACACTCGAAGCATCGTTACCCATCGCTCCACAAAAGCCGCGGCCCTTGCAGCGCAAGGGGAATAACTACTCCAAATCTAAAAGCGAGTGACGTTTGAAACAGTAACAGCGCCTACCCAGCTAACTAGCTAGCCATTTCACATTGGTTACACCAGCCATTAGGCTGATAGGCTTGAAGTCATAAACAGCGCTGTGCTTGCGAAGAGCTGCTGGCAAAATGCACGAAAGTGCTGTTTGAATGAATGATTACGGGCCTGCTGCTGCTCAGTCAGACTGCTCTATCAAATCAGACTTAATTATAACATAACACACAGAAATACGAGCCTTTGGTCATTAATATGATCAAATCCGGAAACTATCATTTCGAAAACAAAACGTTTATTATTTCAGTGAAATACGGAACCGTTCGGTATTTTATCTAACGGTTGGCATCCATAAGTCTAAATATTCTTGTTACATTGCACAACCTTCAATGTCATAATTACGTAAAATTCTGGCAAATTAGTTCGCAATGAGCCAGGCAGCCCAAACTGTTGCATATACCCTGACTCTGTGTGCAATGAACGCAAGAGAAATGACACCATTTCACCTGGTTAATATTGCCTGTGAAACTGGATCAGTAGTTATAACTAGTGATTATGATTGATTGTTTTTTATAAGATAAGTTTAATGCTAGTTAGCAATTTACCTTGGCTTCTACTGCATTAGCGTAACAGGCAGGCTACTCGTGGAGTGCAATGGTTAGAGCGTTGGACTAGTTAACTGTAAGGTTGCAAGATTGGATCCCCTGAGCTGACAAGGTGAAAATCTGTCGTTCTGCCCCTGAACAAGGCAGTTAACCCACAGTTCCTAGGCAAACATTAAAAATAAGAATGTGGTCTTAACTGACTTGCCTAGTTAAATAAAAGGTATAAAAAAATACATTTAAAACATAATCGGAAATCGGCGCCCAAAAATACCGATTTCCGATTGTTATGACAACTTGAAATCGGCCCTAATTAATCGGCCATTCCGATGAATTGGCCGATCTCTAATGTGGACACAGAGGAACTTGAAGCTCTCGACCCGCTCTAATACATATTGCAAAGGACTCCTTTTTGAAAGGCTGTGAGGAAAAAACATGTTATGAAGCATTCTTAGAAATGTTACGAAGCATAAACTAGACCTTTACTTTCCTTTACTTGTAATTTAGCATAAAGCCTATCCAAAAAGGCATGTAGTGTAGGTCTAAATCTGGAAGTTATAAATAGGTAGGAAGATGTTTAAAGGGGAAAATGGATGTGGAATACAGAGAACCTCTATAGAGATTTAGAACAGAGAACGGTTCGAGTCCCCTCTATTCTGATCGAGAAGAGCCTGAATGATCAGAATGGATCAGCAACATCCCGACCCCGACCCCACCATACCCAGCTGTGAATGCTGCTCAGGAAAGGCTCGGAGGCAGCGAATGTCAAAGGTCGCATTTTTAGTCGCCTTCCTCATCTAGATAGGCAGGGTGTAGGCCTATGCACGGTTACACTTGACACATCACTAATTCAGTAGACGCTCCTATAAAGAGAGACTTACAAAAAGTGCATTCAGCTAAGGAAGGCGAGTCTACCACACACCACAGGTTCATTGAAAGTGCAACCTCTGTGCTAGAATAAAATGACATACCAGTAAATGAAAGTAAAGGTCTAGTTTATGCTTTGTAACATTTTCTAATGTTTTTTTCCTCACAGCCTTTCACAAAAATCACGGTGTCCTTTGCAACATGACAGGCAAATGCCCTGTCGTCACGTCACCGACTGTACAGTAACTTGTGTTCAGAACTTGGGACCACTGATTTTAAAGCCCTTAGAAAATATTCTTGAAAATTGATAGAATGTGTTGACATTGTGACTTGTGTTTCCTACTCTCCAGGATGATGCGCCTGGCCTGCTGCACTGTCCTGCTCTTCGTGCTCCGTCTCCTGGTGGGCCTGCCCTGGTTCCAAGTCCTCCCCTCCATCCTCATCTTCTACCTGGGCTCTGGAGGTTGGAAGTTCATACACATTTTTGCCAAGACCATCGGCAGAGACATACAGTGAGTGGGAGTATAGTGTGGGCTGCGGTGTGTGTGTGTGTGTACCTGTCTACAAGTACACAGGTTTGTTTTTCAAGTCACTCAGAAGCCTGTTTTATGGAAACATGTGTGTAAGTCCTGCTTGGTTTTAAGACCTTTCAAACAACAGATCATTTGACCATGGCTAAATAATTGTGTAATCGTCTCCAGCAAAAAAAAGCAGCATATTCCTGTAAGACAAGCTAAAGTGTGTGACGGGGGGGGGAGTGTTGAGGACTCCTGAGGTTTGTCTGTGTTGTGACTTCACAGCTCGCTCGACAAGACCATTGGCCGACACCTGGAGTGAGTAGGGGGTTAGGGGTATGTGTGTTACGTTCCCCAGCAAGAAAACCAAAAATTGACGCTCAAAAAGTAAGGAGAACTAACGAAGAGTCACTGACAACAAGCATAACTGAACAGTTGTGGTTTTAAGAGGGGTCTGAAAGACACTCATCTGGGTGTCCACTGAAAGCTGACGAGCAACAGAGACCTAAAAGAAACACACCATGAGCACCCACTTAGTTTGCCCAAGAACAAGCAAACAAAATTTAAAAACAAACTGAAAGACAGGAAGCAAAGCAAAAAAGTGGAGCGAAACGACAACAGGAAGTCATTGCTCCTTAAACCAGTTTACAGCTTTGCAGAACAGATTTTCTCAAACAACAAATGCGACTAGGACTAGGAGTGCAAATGTCTCCTACAAGAACATGATCATATTCCTGTAAGACAAGCTAAAGTGTGTGACAGAGGGAAGAGTTGAGGAGTTAATCAGGTCAGGTATGGAGGGATATTTCAGAGAGAACAGAGACATAGCGCAGACACACGAGAGAGACAGGTGCTGAGGTTTCTCTGCGTTATAAGCTGTTCACCATTTTTATTCTTTTAACCTTTTATTTATACAGGTTTTTTTCTCATTGAGATAACATCTCTTTTCCAAGAGAGACCTGGTCCAATAGCAGCAGGGGGAACAACGTGTCAGACAAAACCATGGTGACAGGTACAGCCACTACCCCTCGTCCCCAAGTAACCTTTCAATGTTTGCAGATCTGAACGGTCTGGAATGGTGTAGTGGTGTTGACCTTACAGATCTACAAACATTGAAGGGGAAGGAGAATCGGTTGTTACCCGTATCTGTCACCCTGCTGAGCCAAGCCGAGCTGAGTTGTACTACTCTAGCCTGGTTGTGCGTCCACCATGGTTCAGACAGGAAACGTCACGTATTAGTTTAGCCATTCATTCGAAGATTGCAATACACGCAGTACTGTACGTTAGTCTTGGCGTTAGGCTTTGCTCCTTCGGGGCTCACTGACAGATGTAATAATTCCGTCAGAAAACAAGGTACTGCTATACCAATCCCCCTGACCGAAAACAAAAGCCGAGCCCAAACAGGTGGAGGCTGGGGTGGGTGGTGGGAAAGCAGGAACACAGACAGGCATAGCGAGTAACGCATGTTACAGCATTAGCATGTCACCGAGAACACCAGCGCATAGCTTGTGCACGGCAGCCATCGGAGTATGTGTGCGTTAACCTGGTTGACTAATAGACCACCATTTAGTTTTTATTAGGATCCCCATTAGCTGATGCCAAGGCGCTACTCTTCCTGGGGTCCAAAAAGGAATGAAACAAGAAACGACACACCACAGCAATAATCTACATCATAAACGCAACAAAACATCACACAATACATTGTGCACTATACAAATGTACAATGCACCATCATTGCCATTACAATATTGTAATGTGTGTGTGTGTGTGTGTGTGTGTGTGTGTGTGTGTGTGTGTGTGTGTCTTCACAGCTATAATAAGGTACGGTGATGAATCAAATTGGTGCAATATCAGCTGATGCAACACTCGTGTTTCCTGTATGAGCCTTTTGCTCTTTATTTCAGACAGGAAACCATTTATTAGACGATGACAATACATGCAGCAACATTAGCAGTGGAGCTCGGCTCGCTCCTTCAGGGCAGCTCACTGCATGTCCGATATAACAGGCAGATATCAAGGTATGCTATACCAATCCCCAAAACTCCAAAAGGTATGCTATACCAATCCCCAAAACTCCAAAAGGTATGCTATACCAATCCCCAAAACTCCAAAAGGTATGCTATACCAATCCCCAAAACTCCAAAAGGTATGCTATACCAATCCCCAAAACTCCAAAAGGTATGCTATACCAATCCCCAAAACTCCAAAAGGTATGCTATACCAATCCCCAAAACTCCAAAAGGTATGCTATACCAATCCCCCCAAAACTCCAAAAGGTATGCTATACCAATCCCCAAAACTCCAAAAGGTATGCTATACCAATCCCCCCAAAAAAACTCCAAAAAAAGGTATGCTAACAATCCCCAAAACCAATACCAATCCCCAAAACTCCAAAAGGTATGCTATACCAATCCCCAAAACTCCAAAAGGTATGCTATACCAATCCCCAAAACTCCAAAAGGTATGCTATACCAATCCCCAAAACAGCCAATGGACTATGTTCACGGCAGGCTCACGCCACCAAGAGCTTTTATGATCACCTACGTAATATGGTTGCTACTGCATATGTGTGACGTGAAGGATAAACTACGTGTAAGCTACAGCAAGCACACCGTACTGAGATAGCTTCTCAGAAAACCACGAGTCGGCTTGTTGGCCATATACCACACCCCCTCGGGCCTTATTGCTTCATTGCAGAGAGAATGCCAAGAGTGTGCAAAGCTGTCATCAAGGCAAAGGGTGGCTCCTTAGAAGAATCTAGAATGTATTTTGATCTGTTTAACACTTCTTTTTTTTGTTGGTTACTACATGATTCTATATGCATTATATCCTGGTTTTGATGTCTTCACTATTATTCTACAATGTAGAAAATGGTAAACATCAAGAAAAACCCTGGAATGAGTAGGTGTGTCCAAACTTTTGACTGGTACTGTATATAGTAGTATTTATATGCAGTAAAAGAGAAGCAATGTAGCTATTAGACCCCAGGGCTGAGAGTAATGACACGATTAGCCATTACTGCAGTAACTCATCTAGGCTTCCACAATCTCTGTTCGTAAGCAGCAGAGGCCAATGATCTTGAGGTTAAGCTGGGACCCATTGAGAAGCAGTAGCAGCGTCCATGCTGGAGTGGGCTGTCTGTAGCTCAGAGCTCGCTCTCAACGCTGGTCGAAGGAACCGGAGCCATGATGAGTTGCAGTATCTTGTCATTTTTGCTAGCATCATTGTTCGACAGAGGTTCGCCAGGTGCAGCCCGTGGTCAGCATGCAGTTAGCATAACATGAACGAGAGGACAAAGGCAGTGTTAATTCTAGTGATGACAACTGATGTTCCGTTGCTAGTCTTAAATTCATGGAGTGTATGAGAATACAATTAACATGGGAGTGGTCATAAGCGGCCAGAACCTGAGAGATCATACAAGATTTAAAGGGATGGAACATATGGTGTCCTACGGAATGACGAACCCATAAGAGCCATCACACAGACCGCCTCTGGAAAAGCGCCAGTGTAAACCCAACACCATTGCTTTAACGTCAAAGTCAAACTTGTGTTCTAATGAGAGACGAGAGATACTCTTTGATATACACGATGGTCGCTTCTTCGTAGGCCATGAAGAGGAGGTGGTCAGATGTTATTCCCGAGCAGACTACACGCGGAAGGGTCCTGACACCTAAAATCAACTGAAACCCTGCTATCGGACCGTTGGTGAGGAAGGCGGCATTCGCCTGAATGAGATTTCTAAAAGGAAACGAGACAAGGCGAGAACCAGATGCAGACACAGGAGGCAGATGGTTTGAGCTCTGTTTATTATAGTCCAAGGGATAGACAGAAGGCAGGCCAGGGACAGGCAAGGGTTCATAGCCAGGGCAGAGTCCAAAAGGGTACAGGGCGGGAGGCAGGCTCGAGGTCAGGGACAGGCAGAGTGGTCAGGCAGGCGGGCCCAGTGTCAGGGCAGGCAGAGGGGTCAGGCAGGCTCGAGGTCAGGGACAGGCAGAGTGGTCAGGCAGGCAGGCCCAGTGTCAGGGCAGGCAAAGATCAAAATCAGGAGGACGAGAAAAAGAGAGACTGGGGAAAAACAGGAGCTGAGAGAGAGAAGTTCTGGTTGACTTGGCAAACAAGACGAACTGGCACAGACAGAAAACACAGGTATAAATACACAGGGGATCATGGAGAAGATGGGCGACACCTGGAAGGGGGTGGAGACGAGCACAAGGATAGGTGAAACAGATCAGGGTGTGACAACATGGTTATATGACAGAGAACACCGTACAGAGAGAAGAGCTGACATTAGACTGCGGCAGCTCTGCACAGCTCAGCCATGACATACCAACATATACTGTGCATCTGGAAATTATTCAGAACCCTTGACTTCTTCCACATTTTCTTACGTTACAGCCAATACCACATAATGACAAAGCAAAAAAAAGGCTAATTTATAAAAAATGTAAAACATCAATATTACATTTATTACAAGTATTCATACCCTTTACTCAGTACTTTGTTGATATGTGTGGAAACGAGCCCAAGCATGGTTTACACAGATTTGTGCCTACGCGTGACTGATAAATGAGGCCCCTGGTCTTTTGCCTAAATCTTAAGTGTGAATTGTTAGCTTCTATCTGCAATATTCCAGTCAAGGAAAAGTAACATAATTTGGGATTACCACAGTTTAGGATCAACCGGAAAGATGCTCATTAAACTTCAAGCCTATTATTGCAACAAAACAAAAAACTAAAAAGTTGAACCAATGGTTGCAGAGGGATTTATCCTTGAAAATGTTGAGTGTTGCTATCTAAATCTGAGGGGCTCCAGGCTTCCTTACGCAGCTCAGTCCCAACATCTTGATAACAAAATGGGTAAATCTGTTGACCAGCTGCTTTTCAACGTCATACGGAAAAATGGTACACGTTATATTAGGAAATCTGTCGGTGTCCATTTTTGTGGATTTCCCTACTTTGAATAATACTTTTAAGGTAAATTGGACATTCCCTAATAAATAATACAACTTCAACTTGGAATTTCATCCCTCATATCATCTCCCGTTTTGGTGGCTTCAATTTGTTTCTGCTTTGCAACTACAACATTGATGAGATTCCTACAGAATCATCTGCTTTTCATCGACAAGTGTTCTGAGCGTGGTCATTAATATATAACCATACTTTATCCCCACATAGGTATTTCATTTGGTACGATAAGGATATTATTTGTATAGAAAATACTTGCTCCCTCAGAAAAAGAACAGATGCTTTATTTCAAGGGAATGTTGTATCTATTCATGATGTCACAACTCACTGGAATACATTTGTCAATAATATCTGTTGGAAAAAAAGGTTTGGTTATTACCACTCAAATACCTGCTTGTTAACAAGGTCAGAGGTCTCTTTCAGGATGATATTTAAGTGTTACCCTGCGAATCATTACCTGAAGAGACAAACAAAAGACATATTAACGTTAACTGTACTTGTTGTGATGAGCATCCAGAAACAGTTTTGCATTTATTTAGTCATGGTCTACATGAGATTAAGGCAAGATATTTGTAGATTTACAATTGATGACTTGTTTGTTATGGGAGAATACTGCTCTGGATTTCCTTAACTATAATAAGGATAAAGAAGAAAAATGTACCTCTTAAATTTGCTAATGTCATATTCATGAATGTAAATTCATTAAAGGGATAGTTCACCCAAATTACAAAATTACACATTTGTTTTTCCTTAGCATGTAAGCAGTCTATCGACAAGGTATGACAGCAATCCATGCTTTGGTTTAGTTAGAATTTTAACATTTTATTTAACTAACTGGGCAAGTCAGTTAAGAACACATTTTTATTGTACAATGATGGATTACCTCTGCCAAACCCTCCCCTAACCCAGACGACGCTGGGCCAATTGTGCGGCGCCCTATGGGACTCCCGATCACGGCCGGTTGTGATACAGCCCGGGATCGAACCAGGGTCTGTAGTAGCAGTGAGATGCAGTGCCACTCGGGAGTAGTTAATTGAAAACAATCACAGTAACATACTCAATTGTTACCCATAAATTATTTGATATTGATATAAAATGGCTACATTGGACTTTTAAGAATACAGCATAGAATTGTAGAAATTTCTCAATTTGAACTTTGATACCAGATGCAAAACAGAGCTCGATGTTATTGCTTTATTACTATGTACATCACGTCCACTGCAGAACAACATCAGGGTCGTGTTCATTAGGGCACTTAAGTTTAGGTCGTCCCTCCCTGTTCAAACTGTTTCTGTCTGTTTGGTGCCGAGTGAACACAGCCCAGTTTACTACCATGTCTCAACATTCAGATTAACATTGTTGTTCTCTTTAGACTCTTAGCACCTTTGAGCTGTTGTTGTATTCTCACCCTATCCTTCACCTCCTTCCACCCCCACAGTGCAGCGGGCGTCCTCATCAAGGTGAAATGGAACGTCAAGCGTCACCTGCGGGAACGAAATACCCTCCCGAAGATCTTCGCAGAGACCGTGCGTCGCCATGGGGACAAGACAGCGCTCATCTTTGAAGGCACCGGCGAGAAGTGGTCCTTCCGGCAGCTGGACGAGTACTCCAACCGCGTGGCCAACCTGCTGCTCCAGAGGGGCTTCGTGGAAGGGGATGTGGTGGCTCTCTTCATGGAGAGCCGATCCCAGTACGTGGGCCTCTGGCTGGGCATGGCCAAGATTGGTGTGGAGGCGGCCCTGATCAACTTCAACCTGAGGCTGGAGGCCTTGGTGCACTGTGTCACCATTTCCAACGCCAAGGCTGTGGTGTTTGGCAGCGAGCTGACTAAGGGTGAGGAGAGGGGGGGTTGGTGGAGGGAGGAGAGGATTTTAAAAAATTAATATATCTTTTTTTTCACCTTTATTTAACCAGGTAGGCTAGTTGAAAACAAGTTATCATTTGCAACTGCGACCTGGCCAAGATAAAGCATAGCCGTGTGAACAGACAGCAACACAGAGTTACACATGGATTAAACAATTAACAAGTCAATAACACAGTAGAAAAATAATTAACATTTAAAAAAAAATAGTCTATATACATTGTGTGCAAAAGGTTTGAGGTAGGTGAATAATTACAATTTAGCAGATTAACACTGGAGTGATAAATGATCAGATGGTCATGTGCAGGTAGAGATATTGATGTGCAAAAGAGCAGAAAAGTAAATAAATAAAAACAGTATTGGGATGAGGTAGGTAAATTGGGTGGGCTATTTACTGATGGACTATGTACAGCTGCAGCGATCGGTTAGCTGCTCAGATAGCAGATGCTTAAAGTTGGTGAGGGAGATAAAAGTCTCCAACTTCAGCGATTTTTGCAATTCGTTCCAGTCACAGGCAGCAGAGAACTGGAAGGAAAGGCGGCCAAATGAGGTGTTGGCTTTAGGGATGATAAGTGAGATACACCTGCTGGAGCGCGTGCTACGGGTGGGTGTTGCCATCGTGACCAGTGAACTGAGATAAAGCGGAGCTTTACCTAGCATGGACTTGTAGATGACCTGGAGCCAGTGGGTCTGGCGACGAATATGTAGCGAGGGCCAGCCGACTAGAGCATACAGGTCGCAGTGGTGGGTGGTATAAGGTGCTTTAGTAACAAAGCGGATGGCACTGTGATAAACTGCATCCAGTTTGCTGAGTAGAGTATTGGAAGCCATTTTGTAGATGACATCACCAAAGTCGAGGATCGGTAGGATAGTCAGTTTTACTAGGGTAAGTTAAGTTTGGCGGCGTGAGTGAAGGAGGCTTTGTTGCGAAATAGAAAGCCGATTCTAGATTTGATTTTGGATTGGAGATGTTTGATATGAGTCTGGAAGGAGAGTTTGTAGTCTAGCCAGACACCTAGATACTTATAGATGTCCACATATTCTAGGTCGGAACCATCCAGGGTGGTGATGCTAGTCTGGTGTGCGGGGGCAGGCAGCGAACGGTTGAAAAGCATGCATTTGGTTTTACTAGCGTTTAAGAGCAGTTGGAGGACTAGGTGAGGAAGTGGGGGGATGGTGGGAGTGGACGGAAGGAGTGATTGGTTGAGTGACAGGTTGCTTGGGGGACGGACGGACGGAAGGAGTGATTGGTTGAGTGACAGGTTGCTGGAAGCAGGGCGAGGCGGGGGTTGGTGGAGGGAGGAGAGGATGGAGGTCTAGGTGAGGAAGTGGGGGATGGTGGGAGTGGACGGAAGGAGTGATTGGTTGAGTGACAGGTTGCTGGAAGCAGGGCGAGGTGGGGGGTGGTGGAGGGGGAGGAGAGGATGGAGGTCTAGGTGAGGAAGAGGATGGGGGGATGGTGGGAGTGGACAGAAGGAGTGATTGGTTGAGTGACAGGTTGCTGGAAGCAGGGCGAGGCGGGGGGGGTTGGTGGAGGGAGGAGAGGATGGAGGTCTAGGTGAGGAAGTGGGGGATGGTGGGAGTGGACGGAAGGAGTGATTGGTTGAGTGACAGGTTGCTGGAAGCAGGGCGAGGGGGGGTGGTGGAGGGAGGAGAGGATGGAGGTCTAGGTGAGGAAGTGGGGGATGGTGGGAGTGGACAGAAGGAGTGATTGGTTGAGTGACAGGTTGCTGGAAGCAGGGCGAGGCGGGGGGGGGGTGGTGGAGGGAGGAGAGGATGGAGGTCTAGGTGAGGAAGTGGCGGGATGGTGGGAGTGGACGGAAGGAGTGATTGGTTGAGTGACAGGTTGCTGGAAGCAGGGCGAGGCGGGGGGGTGGTGGAGGGAGGAGAGGATGGAGGTCTAGGTGAGGAAGTGGGGGATGGTGGGAGTGGACGGAAGGAGTGATTGGTTGAGTGACAGGTTGCTGGAAGCAGGGCGAGGCGGGGGGGGTGGAGGGAGGAGAGGATGGAGGTCTAGGTGAGGAAGTGGGGGATGGTGGGAGTGGACGGAAGGAGTGATTGGTTGAGTGACAGGTTGCTGGAAGCAGGGCGAGGCGGGGGGGGTGGTGGAGGGAGGAGAAGATGGAGGTCTAGGTGGGGGGGATGGTGGGATGGTGGGAGTGGACGGAAGGAGTGATTGGTTGAGTGACAGGTTGCTGGAAGCAGGGCGAGGCGGGGGGGGTGGTGGAGGGAGGAGAGGATGGAGGTCTAGGTGAGGAAGGGGGATGGTGGGAGTGGACAGAAGGAGTGATTGGTTGAGTGACAGGTTGCTGGAAGCAGGGCGAGGGGGGGGGGTGGTGGAGGGAGGAGAGGATGGAGGTCTAGGTGAGGAAGTGGGGGATGGTGGGAGTGGACAGAAGGAGTGATTGGTTGAGTGACAGGTTGCTGGAAGCAGGGCGAGGCGGGGGGTGGTGGAGGGAGGAGAGGATGGAGGTATAGGTGGGGGGATGGTGGGAGTGGACGGAAGGAGTGATTGGTTGAGTGACAGGTTGATGGAAGCAGGGCGAGGCGGGGGGTTGGTGGAGGGAGGAGAGGATGGAGGTCTAGGTGAGGAAGTGGGGGATGGTGGGAGTGGACGGAAGGAGTGATTGGTTGAGTGACAGGTTGCTGGAAGCAGGGCGAGGCGGGGGAGGGGGGTGGAGGGAGGAGAGGATGGAGGTCTAGGTGAGGAAGTGGGGGATGGTGGGAGTGGACGGAAGGAGTGATTGGTTGAGTGACAGGTTGCTGGAAGCAGGGCGAGGCGGGGGTGGTGGAGGGAGGAGAGGGGGGGGTGGTGGAGGGAGGAGAAGATGGAGGTCTAGGTGGGGGATGGTGGTGGGATGGTGGGAGTGGACGGAAGGAGTGATTGGTTGAGTGACAGGTTGCTGGAAGCAGGGCGAGGCGGGGGTGGTGGAGGGAGGAGAGGATGGAGGTCTAGGTGAGGAAGTGGGGGATGGTGGGAGTGGACAGAAGGAGTGATTGGTTGAGTGACAGGTTGCTGGAAGCAGGGCGAGGCGGGGGGGGGTGGAGGGGGTGGAGGGAGGAGAGGATGGAGGTCTAGGTGAGGAAGTGGGGGATGGTGGGAGTGGACTAGGGTGGGGGATGGTGGGATGGTGGGAGAAGGAGTGATTGGTTGAGTGACTGGTTGCTGGAAGCAGGGCGAGGCGGGGAGGGTTGGTGGAGGGAGGAGAGGATGGAGGTCTAGGTGAGGAAGTGGGGGATGGTGGGAGTGGACGGAAGGAGTGATTGGTTGAGTGACAGGTTGCTGGAAGCAGGGCGAGGTGGGGGGGTGGTGGAGGGAGGGAGGAGAGGATGGAGGTCTAGGTGAGGAAGTGGGGGATGGTGGGAGTGGACAGAAGGAGTGATTGGTTGAGTGACAGGTTGCTGGAAGCAGGGCGAGGCGGGGGGGTTGGTGGAGGGAGGAGAGGATGGAGGTCTAGGTGAGGAAGTGGGGGATGGTGGGAGTGGACGGAAGGAGTGATTGGTTGAGTGACAGGTTGCTGGAAGCAGGGGGGCGGGGTGGTGGGGGGGTGGTGGAGGGAGGAGAGGATGGAGGTCTAGGTGAGGAAGTGGGGGGGATGGTGGGAGTGGACAGAAGGAGTGATTGGTTGAGTGACAGGTTGCTGGAAGCAGGGCGAGGGGGGGTTGGTGGAGGGAGGAGAGGATGGAGGTCTAGGTGAGGAAGTGGGGGATGGGGGGTGGGAGTGGACGGAAGGAGTGATTGGCTGAGTGACAGGTTGCTGGAAGCAGGGGCGAGGCGGGGGGGGTGGTGGAGGGAGGAGAGGATGGAGGTCTAGGTGAGGTGGGGGAAGTGGGGGATGGTGGGCTGGTGGACGGAAGGAGTGATTGGTTGAGTGACAGGTTGCTGGAAGCAGGGCGAGGCAGGGGGGGGTGGTGGAGGGAGGAGAGGATGGAGGTCTAGGTGAGGAAGTGGGGGGATGGTGGGAGTGGCTGGAAGGAGTGATTGGTTGAGTGACAGGTTGCTGGAAGCAGGGCGAGGCTGGGGGGGTGGTGGAGGGAGGAGAGGATGGAGGTCTAGGTGAGGAAGTGGGGGATGGTGGGAGTGGACGGAAGGAGTGATTGGTTGAGTGACAGGTTGCTGGAAGCAGGGCGAGGCGGGGGGTGGTGGAGGGAGGAGAGGATGGAGGTCTAGGTGAGGAAGTGGGGGATGGTGGGAGTGGACGGAAGGAGTGATTGGTTGAGTGACAGGTTGCTGGAAGCAGGGCGAGGAGGGGGGGTGGTGGAGGGAGGAGAGGATGGAGGTCTAGGTGAGGAAGTGGGGGATGGTGGGAGTGGACGGAAGGAGTGATTGGTTGAGTGACAGGTTGCTGGAAGCAGGGCGAGGCGGGGGGTGGTGGAGGGAGGAGAAGATGGAGGTCTAGGTGGGGGGATGGTGGGATGGTGGGAGTGGACGGAAGGAGTGATTGGTTGAGTGACAGGTTGCTGGAAGCAGGGCGAGGCTGGAAGGGGGGGTGGTGGAGGGAGGAGAGGATGGAGGTCTAGGTGGGGGATGGTGGGAGTGGACAGAAGGAGTGATTGGTTGAGTGACAGGTTGCTGGAAGCAGGGCGAGGCGGGGAGGGGTGGAGGGGGTGGAGGGAGGAGAGGATGGAGGTCTAGGTGAGGAAGTGGGGGGGGATGGTGGGAGTGGACGAAGGAGTGATTGGTTGAGTGACTGGTTGCTGGAAGCAGGGCGAGGCGGGGAGGGTTGGTGGAGGGAGGAGAGGATGGAGGTCTAGGTGAGGAAGTGGGGGATGGTGGGAGTGGACGGAAGGAGTGATTGGTTGAGTGACAGGTTGCTGGAAGCAGGGCGAGGCGGGGGGGGTGGAGGGAGGAGAGGATGGAGGTCTAGGTGAGGAAGTGGGGGATGGTGGGAGTGGACGGAAGGAGTGATTGGTTGAGTGACAGGTTGCTGGGGGGACGGACAGAAGGAGTGATTGGTTGAGTGACAGGTTGCTGGAAGCAGGGCGAGGCGGGGGTGGTGGAGGGAGGAGAGGATGGAGGTCTAGGTGGGGAAGTGGGGGATGGTGGGAGTGGACGGAAGGAGTGATTGGTTGAGTGACAGGCTGCTGGAAGCAGGGCGAGGCGGGGGGTGGTGGAAGGAGGAGAGGATGGAGGTCTAGGTGAGGAAGTGGGGGATGGTGGGAGTGGACGGAAGGAGTGATTGGTTGAGTGACAGGTTGCTGGAAGCAGGGCGAGGCGGGGGGGTGGTGGAGGGAGGAGAGGATGGAGGTCTAGGTGGGGAAGTGGGGGATGGTGGGAGTGGACGGAAGGAGTGATTGGTTGAGTGACAGGTTGCTGGAAGCAGGGCGAGGCGGGGAGTGGAGGAGAGGATGGGGGGTGGTGGAGGGAGGAGAGGATGGGGGGGTGGTGGAGGGAGGGGAGAGGATGGAGGTATAGGTGGGGGATGGTGGGAGTGGACGGAAGGAGTGATTGGTTGAGTGACAGGTTGCTGGAAGCAGGGCGAGGGGGGGGGGTGGTGGAGGGAGGAGAGGATGGAGATCTAGGTGAGGAAGTGGGGGATGGTGGGAGTGGACGGAAGGAGTGATTGGTTGAGTGACAGGTTGCTGGAAGCAGGGCGAGGAGAGGGGGGGTGGTGGAGGGAGGAGAGGATGGAGGTCTAGGTGGGGAAGTGGGGGATGGTGGGAGTGGACGGAAGGAGTGATTGGTTGAGTGACAGGTTGCTGGAAGCAGGGCGAGGGCGGGGGGTGGTGGAGGGAGGAGAGGATGGAGATCTAGGTGAGGAAGTGGGGGGATGGTGGGAGTGGATGGAAGGAGTGATTGGTTGAGTGACAGGTTGCTGGAAGCAGGGCGAGGCGGGGGGGTGGTGGAGTTCCAGGGCATCCAAAAACATGAACAAAGGCTCATAAACCACCAATTGGACTACCTTAGCCTCATTCTGGAGTTCCAGGGCATCCAAAAACATGAACAAAGGCTCATAAACCAACCAAACGTGTCCTTTTCTTTTGATGCAGATGTTGTACCTATAAAATTGTGTCATACCTAACTTTATCTGCAACGTTATAATCCATTTTGTTGAACTCAAGCTATCATTTCTGCCGCAAGCATATTGCCTTGTACTTCCTCGTTCCTCTCGCTACTGCGCGACATACACATACTGTACACACTTTTATGGTCATTATATGCTGCTGTTACTCTGTTCTTTTATTTTACTCTTATTATTATCTATCCTGATACCTAGTCACTTTAGTTTATTGTCCTTCTGAAAGGTGAATTCATCTCCCAGTGTCTGGTGGAAAGCAGACTGAGCCAGGTTATCCTCTAGGATCTTGCCTGTGCTTAGCTCCATTCTGTTTATTTTTTTATCCTGTGAAAACTCCCCAGTCCTTAACCATTACAAGCATACCCATAACATGATGCAGCCACCACTTATTATTATCTATCTATCCTGATGCCGAATCACTTTACCCTGCTTTCATGTACATATCTACCTCCAATATCTCGTACCCCTGCTCATTGATCTGGTACTGATACTCCCTGTATATAACTCTATTCTTGTGTATTTATTTTATTCCTCTTCTGTTAAAATTGTATGATTATTATTATTTTACTCTGCATCGGTCTGCATTCTCTTGGGAAGGGCTGGTAAAGCATTTCACAGTAAAGTCTATACCTTTTTCTATTCGGCACGTGTGACAAATGCAATTTGATTTCATTTGGTTCAGGAGCAGTCAAGCCAGTCCACAACAACGTGTCCACTAGCTAGCTAATATATATATATATATTTTATTTCAAACTACTACGCAAACACGTCCAACATGTCTGCCTGCGAACACGAGGAGGAAGTGTTCCAAATTTGCAGGCCAGCCTTTATTATATTTGAACTGGAATACACAGACGAGGAGCCTCGACAGGAGGATGACAGAGAAGGGAGAGAGAGAGAGATGTCTAATCTATAGTAAGAAGAGGAAGGACACATGACTATTAACTGTGTAGAGATGTCCTGTTCAGACTAATGATAAAGCATACAGTACATATCAAGTCTTATGTCCTTTATATCTATAAGTCAGGAAACCCTGCATCCCTCTGTGTTTTAAACATGCCAAATGCAGTCAGCATATTTTCCTGCTGAGAGAATGCAGACCGAGTAGTTTTTATTTTATTTGTGTTTCTGTGAAATTAACTTTTAACTCACTCTCTCCTGTCATTTCTCTCTCTCTCTTTCTCTGTCTTTCTCTCTCCCACTCCCTCCCTCCATCGTCCAGCCATGTGTGAGGTACACAGTTCCATGGGGAAGACAGTGCAGATGCTGTGTTCAGGGGACTGGGACCCCAAACAGGTTCCTGTGGGGACAGAGTGCCTGGAGCCTCTTCTGGATGCTGCCCCCATCCACCTGCCCAGCCGCCCAGACCGCTGCTTCACAGGTCAGTCAATCTGTCACTCAAAAAATCCATCCAATCACACTCAGACACTGTATAACGAGCCAGACCTGGGCTCAAATAGTTTATTCTTACAAATATTTTGAGCATTTGATTGAACCTGTCTGAAGTGCAGTGTTTCCACTTTTGGGACTATTCCATTGCTTCCATTGCGCTAGCCAGGCAAGATCAATCAAGCCCATAGTTGTTATGTTTTGTCCACTGTTTTCTATTCTATTTCCTTTATTTTGACTGTGTTTTTCACGTATTTGTTTTTGTATGTGTTTATTGATTTCTTGTCTCTCTCTTGCAGATCGTCTGTTCTACATCTACACATCTGGGACTACTGGGATGCCCAAAGCTGCCATTGTGGTTCACAGCAGGTAGGCACTAAGTAGCTCCTCTTCTTTCTCTCTCTATTCTCTCTCACTCACTCCCTCTCTTTGTTTCTTGTCTTTCTCTACACTATCTCTCATGAGCTCCTTTTCAAAGAGGAGTGTTTGTAGAAAGAGGAGTGTGGTCTCTCTCTCTCTCTCTCTCTCTCTCTCTCTCTCTCTCTCTCTCTCTCTCTCTCTCTCTCTCTCTCTCTCTCTCTCTCTCTCTCTCTCTCTCTCTCTCTCTCTCTCTCTCTCTCTCTCTCTCTCTCTCTCTCTCTCTCTCTCTCTCTCTCTCTCTCTCTCTCTCTCTCTCTCTCTCTCTCTCTCTCTCTCTCTCTCTCTCTCTCTCTCTCTCTCTCTCTCTCTCTCTCTCTCTCTCTCTCTCTCTCTCTCTCTCTCTCTCTCTCTCTCTCTCTCTCTCTCTCTCTCTCTCTCTCTCTCTCTCTCTCTCTCTCTCTCTCTCTCTCTCTCTCTCTCTCTCTCTCTCTCTCTCTCTCTCTCTCTCTCTCTCTCTCTCTCTCTCTCTCTCTCTCTCTCTCTCTCTCTCTCTCTATGAAGTATTCATGCCCCTTGACTTATTGCACATTTTGTTGTGTTACAGCCTGAATTTAAAAATGTATAGATGTATTCTCTCACACGATACCACATAATGACAAAGTGAAAACATGTGTTTATAAGATTTTAGCACATTTATTGAAAATTAAATACAGTAATATGTCATTTACATAAGTATTCCCACCCCTGAGTCAATACTTTGTAGAAGCACCTTTGGCAGTGATTACAGCTGCGTCTTTCTGGGTAAGTCTTTAAGAGATTTTCTCACCTGGATTGTGCAACATTTGCTTATTATTATTTTCAAAATTCTTCAAGCTCTGTCAAATTGGTTGTTTAACATTGCTAGACGGACATGTTCAGGTCTTGCTATAGATTTTCAAGTAGATTTAAGTCAAAACTGGTAACTCGGCCACTCAGGAACATTCACTGCCTTCTTGGTAAGTGCCTCCAGTGTAGATTTTGCCTTGTGTTTTAGGTTATTGTCCTGCTGAAAGATGACTTAATCTCCCCGTGTCTGGTGGAAAGCAGACTGAACCATTTTTCCTCCTAGATTTTGCCCGTGCTTAGCTCCATTCTGTTTCTTTTTTATCCCGAAAAACTCCCCAGTCCTTAACGATTACAAGCATACCCATAACATGATGCAGCCACCACTTTGCTTGATAATGTGACAAGTGGTACTCAACCATTTGTATTCAGGACAAAAAGTGCTTTGCCCATGCAGTATTACTTTAGTGCTTTGTTGCAAACAGGATGCATGTTTTGGATTTCTAAAAAGGTTGTACAGGCTTCCTTCTTTTCACTCTGTCAATTAGGTTAGTATTGTGGAGTAACTACAATGTTGTTGATCCATCCTCAGTTTTCTCTTATCACAGCCATTAAACTCTGTAACAGTTCTAAAGTCACCACTGGTGTCATGATCAAATCCCTGAACCGTTTCCTTCCTCTCCGGCAACTGAGTTAGGAAGGATGTTTGCAGTGCCTTGGTGTATTGATACTCCATCCAAAGTGTAATGAATAACTTCACCATGCTCAAAGGGATATTCAATGTCTGCTTTTTAAATGTGTACCCATCTGTCAATAGGAGCCCTTCTTTGCGAGTCATTGGAAAACCTCCCGGGTCTTTGTGGTTGAATCTGTGTTTGAAATTCACTGTTCGACTGAGGGACCTTACAATTATCTGTGTGGGGTACAGAGATGAAGACATCATTCTAAAATCATGTTAAACACAAGTGTTGCACACAGAGTCCATGCAACTTATGATGTGAATTGTTAAGCACATTTTAACTCCTGAACTTATGTTGTTTTGCGATAACAAAGGCGTTGAACAGTTATTGACCCAAGACGTGTCAGAGACGTGTCAGAGACGTGTCAGAGACGTGTCAGAGACGTGTCAGAGACGTGTCAGAGACGTGTCAGAGACGTGTCAGAGACGTGTCAGAGACGTGTCAGAGACGTGTCAGAGACGTGTCAGAGACGTGTCAGAGACGTCAGCTTTTGATTTTGAATTCATTTGTAAAACCTTCGGAAAACATAAATCCACTTTTGACATTGTGGGGTATTGTGTGTAGGACAGTGACCACAAATCTCAATTGAATCAATTGAATCTCGCTCTTTCACTCCTTCCCCCTCTTCTACCTGTCTCTCTCTTTCACTCCATCCCCCCTTCCCCCTCTTCTACCTGTCTCTCTCTTTCACTCCATCCCTCCTTCCCCCTCTTCTAACTCTCTCTCTTTCACTCCATCCCTCCTTCCCCTCTTCTAACTCTCTCTCTTTCACTCCATCCCTCCTTCCCTCTCTTCTAACTCTCTCTCTTTCACTCCATCCCCCCTTCCCCCTCTTCTAACTCTCTCTCTTTCACTCCATCCCTCCTTCCCCCTCTTCTAACTCTCTCTCTTTCACTCCATCCCTCCTTCCCCCTCTTCTACCTGTCTCTCTCTTTCACTCCATCCCTCCTTCCCCCTCTTCTAACTGTCTCTCTCTTTCACTCTATCCCCTCTTCTAACTGTCTCTCTTTCACTCCATCCTTCCTTCCCCTCTTCTGTCTCTCTCTTTCACCCCCTCCCCCCTCTTCTACCTGTCTCTCTCTTTCACTCCATCCCTCCTTCCCCCTCTTCTACCTGTCTCTCTCTTTCACTCCATCCCTCCTTCCCCCTCTTCTGTCTCTCTCTTTCACTCCATCCCTCCTTCCCCCTCTTCTACCTGTCTCTCTCTTTCACTCCATCCCTCCTTCCCCCTCTTCTAACTGTCTCTCTCTTTCACTCCATCCCCTCTTCTAACTGTCTCTCTCTTTCACTCCATCCCCTCTTCTAACTGTCTCTCTCTTTCACTCCATCCCCTCTTCTAACTGTCTCTCTCTTTCACTCCATCCCCTCTTCTGTCTCTCTCTTTCACTCCATCCCCCTCTTCTGTCTCTCTCTTTCACTCCATCCCCTCTTCTAACTGTCTCTCTCTTTCACTCCATCCCCTCTTCTGTCTCTCTCTTTCACTCCATCCCTCTCTCTGTCTCTCTCTTTTCCGTCCCTCCTTCCCCCTCTTCTGTCTCTCTCTTTTTCACTCCATCCCTCCTTCCCCCTCTTCTACCTGTCTCTCTCTTTCACTCCATCCCTCCTTCCCCTCTTCTAACTGTCTCTCTCTTTCTCCATCCCCTCTTCACTGTCTCTCTCTTTCCTCATCCCCTCTTCTAACTGTCTCTCTCTTTCACTCCATCCCCTCTTCTAACTGTCTCTCTCTTTCACTCCATCCCTCCTTCCCCCTCTTCTAACTGTCTCTCTCTTTCACTCCTTCCTTCCTTCCCCTCTTCTACCTGTCTCTCTCTTTCACTCCATCCCTCCTTCCCCCTTCTCTCTTCTAACTGTCTCTCTCTTTCACTCCATCCCCTCTTCCCTGTCTCTCTCTTTCACTCCATCCCCTCTTCTAACTGTCTCTCCCTTTCACTCCATCCCTCCTTCCCCCTCTTCTAACTGTCTCTCTCTTTCCTCCATCCCCTCTTCTGTCTCTCTCTTTCACTCCATCCCTCCTTCCCCCTCTTCTAACTGTCTCTCTCTCTCTCTCTCTCTCTCTCTCTCTCTCTCTCTCTCTCTCTCTCTCTCTCTCTCTCTCTCTCTCTCTCTCTCTCCTCTCTCTCTCTCTCTCTCTCTCTTCTCTCTCCATCTCTCTCTCTCTCTCTCTCTCTCTCTCTCTCTCTCTCTCTCTCTCTCTTCTCTCTCTCTCTCTCTCTCTCTCTCTCTCTCTCTCTCTCTCTCTCTCTCTCTCTCTCTCTCTCTCTCTCTCTCTCTCTCTCTCTCTCTCTCTCTCTCTCTCTCTCTCTCTCTCTCTCTCTCTCTCTCTGAAGTATTCATGCCCCTTGACTTATTGCACATTTTGTTGTGTTACAGCCTGAATTTAAAAATGTATAGATGTATTCTCTCACACGATACCACATAATGACAAAGTGAAAACATGTGTTTATAAGATTTTAGCACATTTATTGAAAATTATACAGTAATTATTATACAAAAATACAGTAATATGTCATTTACATAAGTATTCCCACCCCTGAGTCAATACTTTGTAGAAGCACCTTTGGCAGTGATTACAGCTGCGTCTTTCTGGGTAAGTCTTTAAGAGATTTTCTCACCTGGATTGTGCAACATTTGCTTATTATTATTTTCAAAATTCTTCAAGCTCTGTCAAATTGGTTGTTTAACATTGCTAGACGGACATGTTCAGGTCTTGCTATAGATTTTCAAGTAGATTTAAGTCAAAACTGGTAACTCGGCCACTCAGGAACATTCACTGCCTTCTTGGTAAGTGCCTCCAGTGTAGATTTTGCCTTGTGTTTTAGGTTATTGTCCTGCTGAAAGATGACTTAATCTCCCGTGTCTGGTGGAAAGCAGACTGAACCATTTTCCTCCTAGATTTTGCCCGTGCTTAGCTCCATTCTGTTTCTTTTTTATCCCGAAAAACTCCCCAGTCCTTAACGATTACAAGCATACCCATAACATGATGCAGCCACCACTTTGCTTGATAATGTGACAAGTGGTACTCAACCATTTGTATTCAGGACAAAAAGTGCTTTGCCCATGCAGTATTACTTTAGTGCTTTGTTGCAAACAGGATGCATGTTTTGGATTTCTAAAAAGGTTGTACAGGCTTCCTTCTTTTCACTCTGTCAATTAGGTTAGTATTGTGGAGTAACTACAATGTTGTTGATCCATCCTCAGTTTTCTCTTATCACAGCCATTAAACTCTGTAACAGTTCTAAAGTCACCACTGGTGTCATGATCAAATCCCTGAACCGTTTCCTTCCTCTCCGGCAACTGAGTTAGGAAGGATGTTTGCAGTGCCTTGGTGTATTGATACTCCATCCAAAGTGTAATGAATAACTTCACCATGCTCAAAGGGATATTCAATGTCTGCTTTTTAAATGTGTACCCATCTGTCAATAGGAGCCCTTCTTTGCGAGTCATTGGAAAACCTCCCGGGTCTTTGTGGTTGAATCTGTGTTTGAAATTCACTGTTCGACTGAGGGACCTTACAATTATCTGTGTGGGGTACAGAGATGAAGACATCATTCTAAAATCATGTTAAACACAAGTGTTGCACACAGAGTCCATGCAACTTATGATGTGAATTGTTAAGCACATTTTAACTCCTGAACTTATTTTGTTTTGCGATAACAAAGGCGTTGAACAGTTATTGACCCAAGGCGTGTCAGAGACGTGTCAGAGGCGTGTCAGAGGCGTGTCAGAGGCGTGTCAGAGGCGTCGTGTCAGAGACGTCGTGTCAGAGACGTCGTGTCAGAGACGTCGTGTCAGTGTCAGAGACGTGTCAGAGGCGTGTCAGAGTGTCAGAGGCGTGTCAGAGACGTCGTGTCAGAGACGTCGTGTCAGAGGCGTCAGTCTTTGTCAGAGATCGTTCAGAGAATGTCAGAGGCGTGTCAGAGACGTGTCAGAGACGTGTCAGAGACGTCAGCTTTTGATTTTGAATTCATTTGTAAAACCTTCGGAAAACATAACTTTTGACATTGTGGGGTATTGTGTGTAGGACAGTGACCACAAATCTCAATTGAATCAATTGAATCTCACTCTTTCACTCCTTCCCCCTCTTCTACCTGTCTCTCTCTTTCACTCCATCCCTCCTTCCCCCTCTTCTAACTGTCTCTCTCTTTCACTCCATCCCCCCTTCCCCCTCTTCTAACTCTCTCTCTTTCCTCCATCCCTCCTTCCCCCTCTTCTAACTCTCTCTCTTTCACTCCATCCCTCCTTCCCCCTCTTCTAACTCTCTCTCTTTCACTCCATCCCCCTTCCCCCTCTTCTAACTCTCTCTCTTCACTCCATCCCTCCTTCCCCCTCTTCTAACTCTCTCTCTTTCACTCCATCCCTCCTTCCCCCTCTTCTACCTGTCTCTCTCTTTCACTCCATCCCTCCTTCCCCCTCTTCTAACTCTCTCTCTTTCACTCCATCCCCCCTTCCCCCTCTTCTACCTGTCTCTCTCTTTCACTCCTTCCTTCCCCCTCTTCTACCTGTCTCTCTCTTTCACTCCATCCCTCCTTCCCCTCTTCTAACTGTCTCTCTCTTTCACTCCATCCCCTCTTTCTGTCTCCCTCTTTCTCCATCCCCTCTTCTAACTGTCTCTCTCTTTCACTCCATCCCCTCTTCTAACTGTCTCTCTCTTTCACTCCATCCCCTCTTCTAACTGTCTCTCTCTTTCACTCCATCCCTCCTTCCCCCTCTTCTACCTGTCTCTCTCTTTCACTCCATCCCTCCTTCCCCCTCTTCTAACTGTCTCTCTCTTTCTATCCCCCTCTTCATCCCCTCCTTCCCCTCTTCTGTCTCTCTCTTTCACTCCATCCCCTCTTCTCTGTCTCTCTCTTTCACTCCATCCCTCCTTCCCCCTCTTCTAACTGTCTCTCTCTTTTCCATCCCTCCTTCCCCCTCTTCTGTCTCTCTCTTTCACTCCATCCCTCCTTCCTCCCTCTTCTCTTCTCTCTCTTTCCTCCATCCCTCTTCTAACGTCTCTCTCTTTCTAACTGTCTCTCTCTTTCACTCCATCCCCTCTTCTAACTGTCTCTCTCTTTCTCCATCTTCTGTCTCTCTCTTTCCTCCATCCCCTCTTCTGTCTCTCTCTTTCTCCATCCCCCTCTTCTGTCTCTCTCTTTCCTCCATCCCTCCTTCCCCCTCTTCTACCTGTCTCTCTCTTTCACTACATCCCTCCTTCCCCCTCTTCTAACTGTCTCTCTCTTTCACTCCATCCCTCTTCTAACTGTCTCTCTCTTTCTCTCTCATCCCCTCTTCTAACTGTCTCTCTCTTTCACTCCATCCCCTCTTCTAACTGTCTCTCTCTTTCACTCCATCCCTCCTTCCCCCTCTTCTAACTGTCTCTCTCTTTCACTCCTTCCTTCCCCCTCTTCTACCTGTCTCTCTCTTTCACTCCATCCCTCCTTCCCCTCTTCTAACTGTCTCTCTCTTTCACTCCATCCCCTCTTCTAACTGTCTCTCTCTTTCCTCCATCCCCTCTTCTAACTGTCTCTCCCTTTCCTCCATCCCTCCTTCCCCCTCTTCTAACTGTCTCTCTCTTTCACTCCATCCCCTCTTCTGTCTCTCTCTTTCACTCCTTCCCCTTCCTCTCCTCTCTCCCCTCTTCTCTCTGTCTCTCTCTCTCTCTCTCTCTTCTCTCTCTCTCTCTCTCATCCTCTCTCTTCCCTCTCTTCTAACTCTCTCTCTATATCATATATATATAACTATCCTATATATATATATCTCTCTCTCTATATCTCTCTCTATATCTCCTTCCCCTCTTCTAACTGTATATCTCTCTCTCTATATCTCTCATCTCTCCATCCCTCTCTCTCTCTAACTGTATATATCTCTATCTCCATCTCTCTAACTCTCTCTCTCTCATCTCCTCTCCCTCTCTCTCTCTCTCTCTCTCTCTCTCTCTCTCTCTCTCTCTCTCTCTCTCTCTCTCTCTCTCTCTCTCTCTCTCTCTCTCTCTCTCTCTCTCTCTCTCTCTCTCTCTCTGAAGTATTCATGCCCCTTGACTTATTGCACATTTTGTTGTGTTACAGCCTGAATTTAAAAATGTATAGATGTATTCTCTCACACGATACCACATAATGACAAAGTGAAAACATGTGTTTATAAGATTTTAGCACATTTATTGAAAATTATACAGTAATTATTATACAAAAATACAGTAATATGTCATTTACATAAGTATTCCCACCCCTGAGTCAATACTTTGTAGAAGCACCTTTGGCAGTGATTACAGCTGCGTCTTTCTGGGTAAGTCTTTAAGAGATTTTCTCACCTGGATTGTGCAACATTTGCTTATTATTATTTTCAAAATTCTTCAAGCTCTGTCAAATTGGTTGTTTAACATTGCTAGACGGACATGTTCAGGTCTTGCTATAGATTTTCAAGTAGATTTAAGTCAAAACTGGTAACTCGGCCACTCAGGAACATTCACTGCCTTCTTGGTAAGTGCCTCCAGTGTAGATTTTGCCTTGTGTTTTAGGTTATTGTCCTGCTGAAAGATGACTTAATCTCCCGTGTCTGGTGGAAAGCAGACTGAACCATTTTCCTCCTAGATTTTGCCCGTGCTTAGCTCCATTCTGTTTCTTTTTTATCCCGAAAAACTCCCCAGTCCTTAACGATTACAAGCATACCCATAACATGATGCAGCCACCACTTTGCTTGATAATGTGACAAGTGGTACTCAACCATTTGTATTCAGGACAAAAAGTGCTTTGCCCATGCAGTATTACTTTAGTGCTTTGTTGCAAACAGGATGCATGTTTTGGATTTCTAAAAGGTTGTACAGGCTTCCTTCTTTTCACTCTGTCAATTAGGTTAGTATTGTGGAGTAACTACAATGTTGTTGATCCATCCTCAGTTTTCTCTTATCACAGCCATTAAACTCTGTAACAGTTCTAAAGTCACCACTGGTGTCATGATCAAATCCCTGAACCGTTTCCTTCCTCTCCGGCAACTGAGTTAGGAAGGATGTTTGCAGTGCCTTGGTGTATTGATACTCCATCCAAAGTGTAATGAATAACTTCACCATGCTCAAAGGGATATTCAATGTCTGCTTTTTAAATGTGTACCCATCTGTCAATAGGAGCCCTTCTTTGCGAGTCATTGGAAAACCTCCCGGGTCTTTGTGGTTGAATCTGTGTTTGAAATTCACTGTTCGACTGAGGACCTTACAATTATCTGTGTGGGGTACAGAGATGAAGACGTCATTCTAAAATCATGTTAAACACAAGTGTTGCACACAGAGTCCATGCAACTTATGATGTGAATTGTTAAGCACATTTTAACTCCTGAACTTATTTTGTTTGCGATAACAAAGGCGTTGAACAGTTATTGACCCAAGACGTGTCAGAGACGTGTCAGAGACGTGTCAGAGACGTGTCAGAGACGTGTCAGAGACGTCGTGTCAGAGACGTCGTGTCAGAGACGTCGTGTCAGAGACGTCGTGTCAGAGGCGTGTCAGAGACGTGTCAGAGGCGTGTCAGAGACGTCGTGTCAGAGCGTGTCAGAGGACGTCGTGTCAGAGACGTCGTGTCAGAGGCGTCGTGTCAGAGCGTGTCAGAGACGTCGTGTCAGAGGCGTGTCAGAGGCGTGTCAGAGGCGTGTCAGAGCGTGTCAGAGACGTCAGCTTTTGATTTTGAATTCATTTGTAAAACCTTCGGAAAACATAACTTTTGACATTGTGGGGTATTGTGTGTAGGACAGTGACCACAAATCTCAATTGAATCAATTGAATCTCACTCTTTCACTCCTTCCCCCTCTTCTACCTGTCTCTCTCTTTCACTCCATCCCTCCTTCCCCCTCTTCTAACTGTCTCTCTCTTTCACTCCATCCCCCTTCCCCCTCTTCTAACTCTCTCTCTTTCACTCCATCCCTCCTTCCCCCTCTTCTAACTCTCTCTCTTTCTCCATCCCTCCTTCCCCTCTTCTAACTCTCTCTCTTTCATACACCATCCCCCTTCCCCCTCTTCTAACTCTCTCTCTTTCACTCCATCCCTCCTTCCCCCTCTTCTAACTCTCTCTCTTTACTCCATCCCTCCTTCCCCCTCTTCTAACTGTCTCTCTCTTTCACTCCATCCCTCCTTCCCCCTCTTCTAACTCTCTCTCTTTCACTCCATCCCCCTTCCCCCTCTTCTACCTGTCTCTCTCTTTCACTCCTTCCTTCCCCCTCTTCTACCTGTCTCTCTCTTTCACTCCATCCCTCCTTCCCCTTCTTCTAACTGTCTCTCTCTTTCCTCCATCCCCTCTTCTGTCTCTCTCTTTCACTCCATCCCCTCTTCTAACTGTCTCTCTCTTTCACTCCATCCCCTCTTCTAACTGTCTCTCTCTCTTTCCTCCATCCCCTCTTCTAACTGTCTCTCTCTTTCACTTCATCCCTCCTTCCCCTCTTCTACCTGTCTCTCTCTTTCACTCCATCCCTCCTTCCCCCTCTTCTAACTGTCTCTCTCTTTCACTCCATCCCCTCTTCTAACTGTCTCTCTCTTTCACTCCATCCTTCCTTCCCCTCTTCTGTCTCTCTCTTTCACTGGCATCCCCCCTCTTCTACCTGTCTCTCTCTTTCACTCCATCCTCCTTCCCCTCTTCTAACTGTCTCTCTCTTTCACTCCATCCCTCCTTCCCCCTCTTCTGTCTCTCTCTTTCACTCCATCCCTCCTTCCCCCTCTTCTGTCTCTCTCTTTCACTCCATCCCTCCTTCCCCCTCTTCTAACTCTCTCTCTTTCACTCCATCCCCTCTTCTAACTGTCTCTCTCTTTCACTCCATCCCCTCTTCTAACTGTCTCTCTCTTTCACTCCATCCCCTCTTCTAACGTCTCTCTCTTTCACTCCATCCCCTCTTCTAACGTCTCTCTTTCACTCCATCCCCTCTTCTGTCTCTCTCTTTCACTCCATCCCCTCTTCTAACGTCTCTCTCTTTCTCCATCCCTCTTCTGTCTCTCTCTTTCCTCCATCCCCTCTTCTGTCTCTCTCTTTCACTCCGTCCCTCCTTCCCCCTCTTCTGTCTCTCTCTTTCACTCCATCCCTCCTTCCCCCTCTTCTACCTGTCTCTCTCTTTCACTCCATCCCTCCTTCCCCCTCTTCTAACTGTCTCTCTCTTTCACTCCATCCCCTCTTCTAACTCTCTCTCCCTTTCTCTTCTGTCTCTCTCATCCCCTCTTCTAACTGTCTCTCTCTTTCACTCCATCCCCCTCTTCTAACTGTCTCTCTCTTTCACTCCATCCCTCCTTCCCCCTCTTCTAACTGTCTCTCTCTTTCACTCCTTCCTTCCCCCTCTTCTAACTGTCTCTCTCTTTCCTCCATCCCTCCTTCCCCCTCTTCTAACTGTCTCTCTCTTTCCATCCCTCTTCCTGTCTCTCTCTTTCCTCCATCCCCTCTTCTAACTGTCTCTCCCTTTCCTCCATCCCTCCTTCCCCTCTTCTAACTGTCTCTCTCTTTCACTCCATCCCCTCTTCTGTCTCTCTCTTTCACTCCTTCCCTCCTTCCCCCTCTTCTACCTGTCTCTCTCTTTCACTCCATCCCTCCTTCCCCCTCTTCTAACTGTCTCTCTCTTTCACTCCATCCCCTCTTCTAACTGTCTCTCTCTTTCACTCCATCCCCTCTTCTAACTGTCTCTCTCTTTCACTCCATCCCCTCTTCTAACTGTCTCTCTCTTTCACTCCATCCCTCCTTCCCCCTCTTCTAACTGTCTCTCTCTTTCACTCCATCCCTCCTTCCCCCTCTTCTAACTGTCTCTCTCTTTCACTCCATCCCCTCTTCTAACTGTCTCTCTCTTTCACTCCATCCCTCCTTCCCCCTCTTCTAACTGTCTCTCTCTTTCACTCCTTCCGTCCTTCCCCCTCTTCTAACTGTCTCTCTCTTTCACTCCATCCTTCCTTCCCCCTCTTCTAACTGTCTCTCTCTTTCCTCCATCCCTCCTTCCCCTCTTCTAACTGTCTCTCTTTCACTCCATCCCTCCTTCCCCCTCTTCTAACTGTCTCTCTCTTTCACTCCATCCCTCCTTCACTCCCCCTCTTCTAACTGTCTCTCTTTCTCCTTCCCTCCTTCCCCTCTTCTAACTGTCTCTCTTTCACTCCATCCCCTCTTCTAACTGTCTCTCTCTTTCACTCCATCCCTCCTTCCCCTCTTCTAACTGTCTCTCTCTTTCACTCCATCCCTCCTTCCCCTCTTCTAACTGTCTCTCTCTTTCACTCCATCCCCTCTTCTAACTGTCTCTCTCTTTCACTCCATCCCTCCTTCCCCTCTTCTAACTGTCTCTCTCTTTCACTCCATCCCTCCTTCCCCCTCTTCTAACTGTCTCTCTCTTTCCTCCATCCCCCCTCTTCTAACTGTCTCTCTCTTTCACTCCATCCCTCCTTCCCCCTCTTCTAACTGTCTCTCTTTCACTCCATCCCCTCTTCTAACTGTCTCTCTCTTTCACTCCATCCCCTCTTCTAACTGTCTCTCTCTTTCCTCCATCCCTCCCTCTCTTTCCATCCCTCTTTCTGTCTCTCTCTTTCACTCCATCCCCTCTTCTAACTGTCTCTCTTTCACTCCATCCCTCCTTCCCCCTCTTCTAACTCTCTCTCTTTCACTCCATCCCTCCTTCCCCTCTTCTAACTGTCTCTCTCTTTCACTCCATCCTCTTCTAACTGTCTCTCTCTTTCCTCCATCCCCTCTTCCCCCTCTTCTGTCTCTCTCTTTCACTCCATCCTCCTTCCCCTCTTCTGTCTCTCTCTTTCACTCCTTCCCTCCCCCTCTTCTACCTGTCTCTCTCTTTCACTCCATCCCTCCTTCCCCCTCTTCTAACTGTCTCTCTCTTTCCTCCATCCCTCTTCTAACTGTCTCTCTCTTTCCTCCATCCCCCTTCTTCTAACTGTCTCTCTCTCTTTCACTCCATCCCCCTCTTCTAACTGTCTCTCTTTCACTCCATCCCTCCTTCCCCTCTTCTAACTGTCTCTCTCTTTCTCCATCCCTCCTTCCCCCTCTTCTAACTGTCTCTCTCTTTCACCTCCATCCCTCCTTCCCCCTCTTCTAACTGTCTCTCTCTTTCACTCCATCCTCCTTCCCCTCTTCTAACTGTCTCTCTCTTTCCTCCATCCCTCCTTCCCCCTCTTCTAACTGTCTCTCTCTTTCACTCCATCCCTCCTTCCCCCCTCTTCTAACTGTCTCTCTCTTTCACTCCATCCCTCCCCTCTTCTAACTGTCTCTCTCTTTCACTCCATCCCTCCTTCCCCCTCTTCTAACTGTCTCTCTCTTTCCTCCATCCCTCCTTCCCCCTCTTCTAACTGTCTCTCTCTTTCCTCCATCCCTCCTTCCCCCTCTTCTAACTGTCTCTCTCTTTCACTCCATCCCTCCTTCCCCTCTTCTAACTGTCTCTCTCTTTCCTCCATCCCTTCCATCCCCTCTTCTAACTGTCTCTCTCTTTCCTCCATCCCCTCTTCTAACTGTCTCTCTCTTTCACTCCATCCCCTCTTCCCCTAACTGTCTCTCTCTTTCCTCCATCCCCTCTTCTAACTGTCTCTCTCTTTCACTCCTTCCTTCCCCTCTTCTAACTGTCTCTCTCTTTCACTCCTCCTCCTTCCCCTCTTCTAACTGTCTCTCTCTTTCACTCCATCCCCTCTTCTAACTGTCTCTCTCTTTAACTCCATCCTTCCTTCCCCTCTTCTGTCTCTCTCTTTGACTCCATCCCTCCTTCCCCCTCTTCTAACTGTCTCTCTCTTTCACTCCATCCCTCCTTCCCCTCTTCTAACTGTCTCTCTCTTTCACTCCATCCATCCCCTCTTCTAACTGTCTCTCTCTTTCACTCCATCCCCTCTTCTAACTGTCTCTCTCTTTCCTCCATCCCCTCTTCTAACTGTCTCTCTCTTTCACTCCATCCCTCTTCCTGTCTCTCTCTTTCACTCCATCCCCTTCTTCTGTCTCTCTTTCACTCCATCCCTCCTTCCCCCTCTTCTAACTGTCTCTCTCTTTCACTCCATCCTCCTTCCCCCTCTTCTAACTGTCTCTCTCTTTCACTCCATCCCTCCTTCCCCTCTTCTAACTGTCTCTCTCTTTCCTCCATCCCTCCTTCCCCCTCTTCTAACTGTCTCTCTCTTTCAGTTTCCCTCCCCCCTCTTCTACCTCTCTCTTTTCATCCATCCTTCCCCCTCTTCTAACTGTCTCTCTCTTTCACTCCATCCCCCCTCTTCTAACTGTCTCTCTCTTTCACTCCATCCCCTCTTCTAACTGTCTCTCTCTTTCACTCCATCCCTCCTTCCCTCTTCTAACTGTCTCTCTCTTTCACTCCATCCCCCCTCTTCTAACTGTCTCTCTCTTTCACTCCATCCCCCTTCCCCCTCTTCTAACTGTCTCTCTCTTTCACTCCATCCCTCCTTCCCCCTCTTTCTGTCTCTCTCTTTCCTCCATCCTCCTTCCCCTCTTCTAACTGTCTCTCTCTTTCACTCCATCCCCTTCTTCTAACTGTCTCTCTCTTTCACTCCATCCTCCTTCCCCCTCTTCTAACTGTCTCTCTTTTCCATCCCTCCTTCCCCTCTTCTAACTGTCTCTCTCTTTCACTCCATCCTCCCCCTCTTCTAACTGTCTCTCTCTTTCACTCCATCCCTCCTTCCCCCTCTTCTAACTGTCTCTCTCTTTCACTCCATCCCTCCTTCCCCCTCTTCTAACTGTCTCTCTCTTTCACTCCATCCCTCCTTCCCCTCTTCTAACTGTCTCTCTTTCACTCCATCCCTCCTTCCCCCTCTTCTAACTGTCTCTCTCTTTCACTCCATCCCTCCATCCCCTCTTCTAACTGTCTCTCTCTTTCCTCCATCCCCCTCTTCTCCAACTGTCTCTCTCTTTCACTCCATCCCTCCTTCCCCTCTTCTAACTGTCTCTCTCTTTCACTCCATCCTCCTTCCCCTCTTCTAACTGTCTCTCTTTCACTCCTTCCCCCTCTTCTGTCTCTCTTTCCTCCATCCCCCTCTTCTAACTGTCTCTCTCTTTCACTCCATCCCTCCTTCCCCCTCTTCTAACTGTCTCTCTCTTTCACGTCCCATCCATCCCCTCTTCTAACTGTCTCTCTCTTTCACTCCATCCCCTCTTCTAACTGTCTCTCTCTTTCACTCCATCCCCTCTTCTAACTGTCTCTCTCTTTCACTCCATCCCCTCTTCTAACTGTCTCTCTCTTTCACTCCATCCCTCCTTCCCCCGCTTCTAACTGTCTCTCTCTTTCACTCCATCCCTCCTTCCCCCTCTTCTAACTGTCTCTCTCTTTCACTCCTTCCCTCCTTCCCCCTCTTCTAACTGTCTCTCTCTTTCACTCCTTCCCTCCTTCCCCCTCTTCTAACTGTCTCTCTCTTTCACTCCTTCCCTCCTTCCCCCTCTTCTAACTGTCTCTCTCTTTTCCATCCCTCCTTCCCCCTCTTCTAACTGTCTCTCTTTCACTCCATCCCTCCTTCCCCTCTTCTAACTGTCTCTCTCTTTCACTCCATCCCTCCTTCCCCTCTTCTAACTGTCTCTCTCTTTCCCTCCATCCCCCTCTTCTAACTGTCTCTCTCTTTCACTCCATCCCCTCTTCTAACTGTCTCTCTCTTTCATCCCTCCTTCCCCTCTTCTAACTGTCTCTCTCTTTCACTCCTTCCTCCTTCCCCTCTTCTAACTGTCTCTCTCTTTCATCCATCCCTCTTCTAACTGTCTCTCTCTTTCCTCCATCCCTCTCTTCTATCTCTCTTTCTACCTGTCTCTCTCTTTCTAACTCCATCCCTCCTTCCCCTCTTCTAACTGTCTCTCTCTTTCACTCCATCCCCTCTTCTAACTGTCTCTCTCTTTCACTCCATCCCTCTTCTAACTGTCTCTCTCTTTCACTCCATCCCCTCTTCTAACTGTCTCTCTCTTTCATCTCCATCCCCTCTTCCTGTCTCTCTCTTTCCTCCATCCCCTCTTCTAACTGTCTCTCTCTTTCCTCCATCCCTCCTTCCCCCTCTTCTAACTGTCTCTCTCTTTCACTCCATCCCTCCTTCCCCCTCTTCTAACTGTCTCTCTCTTTCACTCCTTCCCTCCTTTCCCTCTTCTAACTGTCTCTCTCTTTCCTCCATCCCTCCTCCCCCCTCTTCTGTCTCTCTCTTTCACTCCTTCATCCTTCCCCCTCTTCTAACTGTCTCTCTCTTTCACTCCATCCCTCCTTCCCCCTCTTCTGTGATCTCTCTTTCACTCCATCCTCCTTCCCCTCTTCTACCTGTCTCTCTCTTTCACTCCATCCCTCCTTCCCCCTCTTCTAACTGTCTCTCTCTTTCACTCCATCCCCTCTTCTAACTGTCTCTCTCTTTCCTCCATCCCCTCTTCTAACTGTCTCTCTCTTTCATCCTCCATCCCTCTTCTAACTGTCTCTCTCTTTCACTCCATCCCTCCTTCCCCTCTTCTAACTGTCTCTCTCTTTCACTCCATCCCTCCTTCCTCTTCTAACTGTCTCTCTCTTTCTCCGTCCCTTCCCCTCTTCTAACTGTCTCTCTTTCACTCCATCCCTCCTTCCCCCTCTTCTAACTGTCTCTCTCTTTCACTCCATTCCTCCTTCCCCCTCTTCTAACTGTCTCTCTCTTTCACTCCATCCCCTTCCCCCTCTTCTAACTGTCTCTCTCTTTCCTCCATCCTCCTTCCCCTCTTCTAACTGTCTCTCTCTTTCACTCCATCCCTCCTTCCCCTCTTCTAACTGTCTCTCTCTTTTCCATCACCCTTCCCCCGTCTTCTAACTGTCTCTCTCTTTCACTCCATCCCTCCATCCCCCTCTTCTAACTGTCTCTCTCTTTCCTCCATCCCCTCTTCCCCCTCTTCTGTCTCTCTCTTTCACTCCATCCCCTCTTCTAACTGTCTCTCTCTTTCTCCCCTCTTCTAACTGTCTCTCTCTTTCACTCCATCCCTCTTCTAACTGTCTCTCTCTTTCTCCATCCCCTCTTCTAACTGTCTCTCTCTTTTCCTCCATCCCCTCTTCTAACTGTCTCTCTCTTTCACTCCATCCCTCCTTCCCCCTCTTCTAACTGTCTCTCTCTTTCCTCCATCCCTCCTTCCCCCTCTTCTAACTGTCTCTCTCTTTTCCATCCCTCCTTCCCCCTCTTCTAACTGTCTCTCTCTTTCCTCCATCCCTTCCTTCCCCCTCTTCTGTCTCTCTCTTTTCCCTCCCCCTCTTCTAACTCTCTCTCTTTCCTCCATCCTCCTTCCCCCTCTTCTAACTGTCTCTCTCTTTCACTCCATCCCTCCTTCCCCCTCTTCTAACTGTCTCTCTCTTTCACTCCATTCCCCTCTTCTAACTGTCTCTCTCTTTCCTCCATCCCCTCTTCTAACTGTCTCTCTCTTTCACTCCATCCTCCTTCCCCTCTTCTAACTGTCTCTCTCTTTCACTCCATCCCTCTTCTAACTGTCTCTCTCTTTCCCTCCATCCCCCTCTTCTAACTGTCTCTCTCTTTCCTCCATCCCCTCTTCCCCCTCTTCTGTCTCTCTCTTTCCTCCATCCCCTCTTCTAACTGTCTCTCTCCTCCATCCCCCTCTTCTAACTGTCTCTCTCTTTCACTCCATCCCTCCTTCCCCCTCTTCTACCTGTCTCTCTCTTTCACTCCATCCCTCCCCCTCTTCTGTCTCTCTCTTTCCTCTATCCCTCTTCTAACTGTCTCTCTCTTTCCATCCCCCTTCCCCTCTTCTGTCTCTCTCTTTCCTCCATCCATCCCCTCTTCTAACTGTCTCTCTCTTTCACTCCATCCCCTCTTCTATCTTCTGTCTCTCTCTTTCATCCCCTCTTCTAACTGTCTCTCTCTTTCACTCCATCCCTCCTTCCCCCTCTTCTAACTGTCTCTCTCTTTCCTCCATCCCTCCTTCCCCTCTTCTAACTGTCTCTCTCTTTCATCCATCCCCCTCTTCTAACTGTCTCTCTCTTTCACTCCATCCCCTCTTCTAACTGTCTCTCTCTTTCCTCCATCCCTCCTTCCCCTCTTCTAACTGTCTCTCTCTTTCACTCCATCCCTCCTTCCCCCTCTTCTAACTGTCTCTCTCTTTCCTCCATCCCCTCTTCTAACTGTCTCTCTCTTTCACTCCATCCCCTCTTCTAACTGTCTCTCTCTTTCACTCCATCCCTCTAACTTCCCCCTCTTTCCTCCATCCCCTCTTCTAACTGTCTCTCTCTTTCCTCCATCCCCCTCTTCTAACTGTCTCTCTCTTTCACTCCATCCCCTCTTCTAACTGTCTCTCTCTTTCACTCCATCCCTCCATCCCCTCTTCTAACTGTCTCTCTCTTTCCCTCCTTCCCCCTCTTCTAACTGTCTCTCTCTTTCACTCCATCTCCCTCTTCTAACTGTCTCTCTCTTTCCTCCATCCCCTCTTCTAACTGTCTCTCTCTTTCACTCCATCCTCCCCCTCTTCTAACTGTCTCTCTCTTTCCTCCTTCCCTCCTTCCCCCTCTTCTAACTGTCTCTCTCTTTCACTCCATCCCTCCTTCCCCTCTTCTAACTGTCTCTCTCTTTCACTCCATCCCTCCTTCCCCTCTTCTAACTGTCTCTCTCTTTCCTCCATCCCTCCTTCCCTCTTCTTCTGTCTCTCTCTTTCACTCCATCCCTCCTTCCCCTCTTCTAACTGTCTCTCTCTTTCCTCCATCTCTTCTAACTGTCTCCTCTCCCCCTCTTCTGTCTCTCTCTTTCTTTCCCTCCTTCCCCCTCTTCTAACTGTCTCTCTTTCCTCCATCCCCTCTTCTAACGTCTCTCTCTTTCACTCCATCCCTCTTCTAACTGTCTCTCTCTTTCTTCCTCCATCCCCCTCTTCTAACGTCTCTCTCTTTCCTCCATCCCCCCTCTTTCGTCTCTCTCTTTCACTCCATCCCCTCTTCTGTCTCTCTCTTTCACTCCATCCCCTCTTCTAACTGTCTCTCTCTTTCACTCCATCCCTCCTTCCCCCTCTTCTGTCTCTCTCTTTCACTCCTTCCCTCCTTCCCCCTCTTCTAACTGTCTCTCTCTTTCACTCCTTCCCTCCTTCCCCCTCTTCTAACTGTCTCTCTCTTTCACTCCATCCCTCCTTCCCCCTCTTCTAACTGTCTCTCTCTTTCACTCCATCCCTCCTTCTAACTGTCTCTCTCTTTCCTCCATCCCCTCCTTCTCTTCTGTCTTCTCTTTCACTCCATCCCTCTTCCCCCTCTTCTGTCTCTCTCTTTCACTCCTTCCCTCTTCTTCTAACTGTCTCTCTCTTTCCTCCATCCCTCCTTCCCCCTCTTCTAACTGTCTCTCTCTTTCCTCCATCCCCTCTTCTAACTGTCTCTCTCTTTCACTCCATCCCCTCTTCTAACTGTCTCTCTCTTTCACTCCATCCCCTCTTCTAACTGTCTCTCTCTTTCTTCCTCCATCCCCTCTTCTGTCTCTCTCTTTCCTTCCCCCTCTTCTAACTGTCTCTCTCTTTCACTCCATCCCTCCTTCCCCCTCTTTAACTGTCTCTCTCTTTCCTCCCCATCCTTCTCCCTCTTCTAACTGTCTCTCTCTTTCACTCCATCCTTCCTTCCCCTCTTCTAACTGTCTCTCTCTTTCACTCCATTCCTCCTTCCCCTCTTCTAACTGTCTCTCTCTTTCCTCCATCCCCTCTTCTAACTGTCTCTCTCTTTCACTCCATTCCTCCTTCCCCCTCTTCTAACTGTCTCTCTCTTTCCTCCATCCCTCCTTCCCCCTCTTCTAACTGTCTCTCTCTTTGACTCCATCCCTCCTTCCCCCTCTCTAACTGTCTCTCTCTTTCCTCCATCCCTCCTTCCCCCTCTTCTAACTGTCTCTCTCTTTCCTTCCATCCCCTCTTCTAACTGTCTCTCTCTTTCCTCCATCCCCTCTTCTAACTGTCTCTCTCTTTCCTCCATCCCCTCTTCTAACTGTCTCTCTCTTTCCTCCATCCCCTCTTCTAACTGTCTCTCTCTTTCACTCCATCCCTCTTCTTCTGTCTCTCTCTTTCCTCCATCCCTCCATCCCCTCTTCTAACTGTCTCTCTCTTTCACTCCATCCCTCCTTCCCCCTCTTCTAACTGTCTCTCTCTTTCACTCCTTCCCTCCTTCCCCTCTTCTAACTGTCTCTCTCTTTCACTCCATCCCTCCTTCCCCTCTTCTAACTGTCTCTCTCTTTCCTCCATCCTTCCCCTCTTCTGTCTCTCTCTTTCACCCCTCCCCTCTTCTACCTGTCTCTCTCTTTCCTCCATCCCTCCTTCCCCCTCTTCTAACTGTCTCTCTCTTTCTCCATCCCTCCTTCCCCTCTTCTAACTGTCTCTCTCTTTCCTCCATCCCTCCTTCCCCCTCTTCTAACTGTCTCTCTCTTTCCTCCATCCCTCTTCTAACTGTCTCTCTCTTTCACTCCATCCCTCCTTCCCCTCTTCTAACTGTCTCTCTCTTTCCTCCATCCCCTCTTCTAACTGTCTCTCTCTTTCCTCCATCCTCCTTCCCCCTCTTCTAACTGTCTCTCTCTTTCACTCCATCCCTCCTTCCCCTTCTTCTGTCTCTCTCTTTCACTCCATCCCTCTTCTTCCCTCTCTCTTTCTCCATCCCTCTTCTAACTGTCTCTCTTTCACTCCTCCATCCCTCTTCTAACTGTCTCTCTCTTTCCTCCATCCCTCTTCCCCCTTCTAACTGTCTCTCTCTTTCACTCCATCCCTCTTCTTCTCTCTCTTTCCTCCATCCCCTCTTCTAACTGTCTCTCTCTTTCCTCCATCCCTCCTTCCCCCTCTTCTAACTGTCTCTCTCTTTCCTCCATCCCTCTTCTAACTGTCTCTCTCTTTCCTCCATCCCCTCTTCTAACTGTCTCTCTCTTTCACTCCATCCCTCCTTCCCCCTCTTCTAACTGTCTCTCTCTTTCACTCCTTCCCTCATCCCCTCTTCTAACTGTCTCTCTCTTTCACTCCATCCCTCCTTCCCCTCTTCTAACTGTCTCTCTCTTTTCCATCCCTCCTTCCCCTCTTCTAACTGTCTCTCTCTTTCCTCCTTCCCTCCTTCCCCCTCTTCTAACTGTCTCTCTCTTTCACTCCATCCCTCCTTCCCCCTCTTCTAACTGTCTCTCTCTTTGACTCCATCCCTCCTTCCCCTCTTCTAACTGTCTCTCTCTTTCCTCCCATCCCTCCTTCCCCTCTTCTAACTGTCTCTCTCTTTTCCATCCCTCCTTCCCCTCTTCTAACTGTCTCTCTCTTTCCTCCATCCCCTCTTCTAACTGTCTCTCTCTTTCCTCCATCCCCTCTTCTAACTGTCTCTCTCTTTCCTTCCATCCCCTCTTCTAACTGTCTCTCTCTTTCACATCCATCCCCTCTTCTAACTGTCTCTCTCTTTCCTCCATCCCCTCTTTAACTGTCTCTCCTCCTTCCCCCTCTTCTAACTGTCTCTCTCTTTCCTCCATCCCTCCTTCCCCCTCTTCTAACTGTCTCTCTCTTTCCTCCATCCCTCCTTCCCCCTCTTCTAACTGTCTCTCTCTTTCTCTTTCCTCCTTCCCCCTCTTCTAACTGTCTCTCTCTTTCACTCCATCCCTCCTTCCCCCTCTTCTAACTGTCTCTCTCTTTCACTCCATCCCTCCTTCCCCCTCTTCTAACTGTCTCTCTCTTTCCTCCTTCCCTCCTTCCCCTCTTCTAACTGTCTCTCTCTTTCCTTCCCCCTCTTCTAACTGTCTCTCTCTTTCCTCCATCCCTCCTTCCCCTCTTCTAACTGTCTCTCTCTTTCACTCCATCCCTCTTCCCCTCTTCTAACTGTCTCTCTCTTTCCTCCATCCCCTCTTCTAACTGTCTCTCTCTTCCATCCCTCCTTCCCCTCTTCTAACTGTCTCTCTCTTTCCTCCTTCCCTCCTTCCCCCTCTTCTAACTGTCTCTCTCTTTCCTCCTTCCTCCTTCCCCCTCTTCTAACTGTCTCTCTCTTTCTCCATCCCTCCTTCCCCTCTTCTGTCTCTCTCTTTCACTCCATCCCTCCTTCCCCTCTTCTAACTGTCTCTCTCTTTCCTCCATCCCCTCTTCTTAACTGTCTCTCTCTTTCACTCCATCCCCCTTCTAACTGTCTCTCTCTTTCTCCAACTTCTCTCTCTCTCTTTCTCATCCCTCTCCCCCTCTTCTAACTTTGTCTCTCTTTCATCTCCATCCTCCTTCCCCCTCTTCTAACTGTCTCTCTCTTTCCTCCATCCCTCCTTCCCCCTCTTCTAACTGTCTCTCTCTTTCTCCTTCCCTCCCCCCTCTTCTAACTGTCTCTCTCTTTCCTCCATCCCTCCTTCCCCCTCTTCTCTCTCTCTTCTCTTTCCTCCTTCCCCCCTTCCTCTTCTGTCTCTCTTTCACTCCATCCCTCCTCCCCCCCCTCTCTCTTTCCTGTCCCTCTCTCTTCTACCTGTATCTCTCTTTCATCCATCCCTCCTTCCCCCTCTTCTAACTGTCTCTCTCTTTCCTCCATCCCCTCTTCTAACTGTCTCTCTCTTTCCTCCATCCCCTCTTCTAACTGTCTCTCTCTTTCTCCATCCCCCTCTTCCACTGTCTCTCTCTTTCCTCCATCCCTCCATCCCCTCTTCTAACTGTCTCTCTCTTTCCTCCATCCCTCCTTCCCCCTCTTCTAACTGTCTCTCTTTCCTCCATCCCTCCTTCCCCCTCTTCTAACTGTCTCTCTCTTTCACTCCATCCCTTCCCCTCTTCTAACTGTCTCTCTCTTTCCTCCATCCTCCTTCCCCCTCTTCTAACTGTCTCTCTCTTTCCTCCATTCCCTCCTTCCCCCTCTTCTAACTGTCTCTCTCTTTCCATCCCTCCTTCTAACTGTCTCTCTCTTTCACTCCATTCCTCCTTCCCCCTCTTCTAACTGTCTCTCTCTTTCACTCCATCCCTCCTTCCCCCGCTTCTAACTGTCTCTCTCTTTGACTCCATCCCTCCTTCCTCCTCTTCTAACTGTCTCTCTCTTTCACTCCATCCCTCCTTCCTCCTCTTCTAACTGTCTCTCTCTTTCACTCCTTCCATCCCCTCTTCTAACTGTCTCTCTCTTTCACTCCATCCCCTCTTCTAACTGTCTCTCTCTTTCACTCCATCCCCTCTTCTAACTGTCTCTCTCTTTCCTCCATCCCCTCTTCTAACTGTCTCTCTCTTTCCTCCATCCCCTCTTCTAACTGTCTCTCTCTTTCCTCCATCCCTCCTTCCCCTCTTCTAACTGTCTCTCTCTTTCCTCCATCCCTCCTTCCCCCTCTTCTAACTGTCTCTCTCTTTCCTTTCCCTCCTTCCCCCTCTTCTAACTGTCTCTCTCTTTCACTCCATCCTTTCCCCTCTTCTGTCTCTCTCTTTCTCCATCCCTCCTTCCCTCTTTCTGTCTCTCTCTTTCCTCCTTCCTTCCCCCTCTTCTACCTGTCTCTCTCTTTCTCCATCCCTCCTTCCCCCTCTTCTAACTGTCTCTCTCTTTCACTCCATCCCCTCTTCTAACTGTCTCTCTCTTTCCTCCATCCCCTCTTCTAACTGTCTCTCTCTTTCACTCCATCCCCTCTTCTAACTGTCTCTCTCTTTCCTCCATCCCCTCTTCTAACTGTCTCTCTCTTTTCCATCCCTCCTTCCCCCTCTTCTAACTGTCTCTCTCTTTCCTCCATCCCTCCTTCCCTCTTCTAACTGTCTCTCTCTTTCCTCCATCCTCCTTCCCCCTCTTCTAACTGTCTCTCTCTTTCACTCCATCCCTCCTTCCCCCTCTTCTAACTGTCTCTCTCTTTCACTCCATCCCTCCTTCCCCCTCTTCTAACTGTCTCTCTCTTTCACTCCATCCCTCCTTCCCCCTCTTCTAACTGTCTCTCTCTTTCACTCCATCCCTCCTTCCCCCTCTTCTAACTGTCTCTCTCTTTCACTCCATCCCTCCTTCCCCCTCTTCTAACTGTCTCTCTCTTTCCTCCATCCCTCCATCCCCTCTTCTAACTGTCTCTCTCTTTCCTCCATCCCCTCTTCTAACTGTCTCTCTCTTTCCTCCATCCCCTCTTCTAACTGTCTCTCTCTTTCATCCCTCCATCCCTCTTCTAACTGTCTCTCTCTTTCCTCCATCCCCTCTTCTAACTGTCTCTCTTTCTTTCCTCCATCCCCTCTTCTAACTGTCTCTCTCTTTCTCCATCCCCTCTTCTAACTGTCTCTCTCTTTCCTCCATCCCCTCTTCTAACTGTCTCTCTCTTTTCCATCCCTCCATCCCCTCTTCTAACTGTCTCTCTCTTTGACTCCATCCCTCCTTCCCCTCTTCTAACTGTCTCTCTCTTTCACTCCATCCCTCCTTCCTCCTCTTCTAACTGTCTCTCTCTTTCCTCCTTCCATCCCCTCTCTAACTGTCTCTCTCTTTCACTCCATCCCCTCTTCTAACTGTCTCTCTCTTTCCTCCTTCCCTCTTCCCCTCTTCTAACTGTCCATCTCTCTTTCTCTCCTTTCACTCCATCCCCTCTTCTAACTGTCTCTCTCTTTCCTCCATCCTTCCCCCTCTTCTAACTGTCTCTCTCTTTCACTCCTTCCATCCCCTCTTCTAACTGTCTCTCTCTTTCACTCCATCCCCTCTTCTAACTGTCTCTCTCTTTCACTCCATCCTTCCTTCCCCCTCTAACTGTCTCTCTCTTTCACTCCATCCATCCCCTCTTCTAACTGTCTCTCTCTTTCACTCCATCCCTCCTTCCCCTCTTCTAACTGTCTCTCTCTTTCACTCCATCCCTCCTTCCCCTCTTCTAACTGTCTCTCTCTTTCACTCCTTCCATCCCCTCTTCTAACTGTCTCTCTCTTTCACTCCTTCCATCCCCTCTTCTAACTGTCTCTCTCTTTCACTCCATCCCCTCTTCTAACTGTCTCTCTCTTTCACTCCATCCCCTCTTCTAACTGTCTCTCTCTTTCACTCCATCCCTCCTTCCCCCTCTTCTAACTGTCTCTCTCTTTCACTCCTTCCCTCCTTCTCCCTCTTCTAACTGTCTCTCTCTTTCACTCCATCCTTCCTTCCCCCTCTTCTAACTGTCTCTCTCTTTCACTCCATTCCTCCTTCCCCCTCTTCTAACTGTCTCTCTCTTTCACTCCATCCCTCCTTCCCCCGCTTCTAACTGTCTCTCTCTTTCACTCCATTCCTCCTTCCCCCTCTTCTAACTGTCTCTCTCTTTCACTCCATCCCTCCTTCCCCCTCTTCTGTCTCTCTCTTTCCTCCTTCCATCCCCTCTTCTGTCTCTCTTTTCCTCCATCCCCTCTTCTAACTGTCTCTCTCTTTCACTCCATCCCTCCTTCCCCCTCTTCTAACTGTCTCTCTCTTTCTCCATCCCTCCTTCCCCTCTTCACTGTCTCTCTCTTTCCTCCATCCCCTCTTCTAACTGTCTCTCTCTTTCACTCCATCCCTCCTTCCCCCTCTTCTAACTGTCTCTCTCTTCCTCCATCCCCCTTCCCCTCTTCTCCTTCCCCTGTCTCTCTCTCTCTTTCACTCCATCCCCTCTTCTAACTGTCTCTCTCTTTCACTCCATCCCCCTCTTCTAACTGTCTCTCTTCACTCCATCCCTCCTTCCCCCTCTTCTAACTGTCTCTCTCTTTCCTCCTTCCCTCCTTCCCCTCTTCTAACTGTCTCTCTCTTTCACTCCTTCCCTCCTTCCCCTCTTCTAACTGTCTCTCTCTTTCACTCCATCCCTCCTTCCCCCTCTTCTAACTGTCTCTCTCTTTCACTCCATCCCTCCTTCCCCCTCTTCTAACTGTCTCTCTCTTTCACTCCATCCCTCCTTCCCCCTCTTCTAACTGTCTCTCTCTTTCACTCCATCCCTCCTTCCCCCTCTTCTAACTGTCTCTCTCTTTTCCATCCCTCCTTCCCCTCTTCTAACTGTCTCTCTCTTTCCTCCATCCATCCCCTCTTCTAACTGTCTCTCTCTTTTCCATCCCTCCTTCCCCTCTTCTAACTGTCTCTCTCTTTCCTCCTTCCCTCCTTCCCCCTCTTCTAACTGTCTCTCTCTTTCACTCCATCCCCCTTCCCCTCTTCTAACTGTCTCTCTCTTTCACTCCTCCCTCCTTCCCCTCTTCTAACTGTCTCTCTCTTTCACTCCATCCCTCCTTCCCCCTCTTCTAACTGTCTCTCTCTTTCCTCCATCCCTCCTTCCCCCTCTTCTAACTGTCTCTCTCTTTGACTCCATCCCTCCATCCCCTCTTCTAACTGTCTCTCTCTTTCACTCCATCCCCTCTTCTAACTGTCTCTCTCTTTCACTCCATCCCCTCTTCTAACTGTCTCTCTCTTTCTCCATCCCCTCTTCTAACTGTCCTCTCTTTCATCCCTCCATCCCCTCTTCTAACTGTCTCTCTTTCACTCCATCCCTTCCTTCCCTCTTTCAACTGTCATCCCTCTTTAACTGTCTCTCTCTTTCCTCCATCCCCTCTTCTAACTGTCTCTCTCTTTCACTCCATCCCTCCTTCCCCCTCTTCTACCTGTCTCTCTCTTTCACTCCATCCCTCCTTCCCCCTCTTCTAACTGTCTCTCTCTTTCACTCCATCCCCTCTTCTAACTGTCTCTCTCTTTCACTCCATCCCCTCTTCTAACTGTCTCTCTCTTTCACTCCATCCCCTCTTCTAACTGTCTCTCTCTTTCACTCCATCCCCTCTTCTAACTGTCTCTCTCTTTCACTCCATCCCCTCTTCTAACTGTCTCTCTCTTTCACTCCATCCCCTCTTCTAACTGTCTCTCTCTTTCACTCCATCCCCTCTTCTAACTGTCTCTCTCTTTCACTCCATCCCCTCTTCTAACTGTCTCTCTCTTTCACTCCATCCCCTCTTCTAACTGTCTCTCTCTTTCACTCCATCCCCTCTTCTAACTGTCTCTCTCTTTCACTCCATCCCCTCTTCTAACTGTCTCTCTCTTTCACTCCATCCCTCCTTCTACCTGTCTCTCTCTTTCCCTCCATCCCCTCTTCTAACTGTCTCTCTCTTTCACTCCATCCCCTTTCTAACTGTCTCTCTCTTTCACTCCATCCCTCCTTCTACCTGTCCCTCTCTTTCACTCCATCCCCCTCTTCTAACGGTCTCTCTCTCTCTCCCACCTGTGCTTGACAGGTACTACCGCATGGCAGCGTTGGTATACTATGGCTTCGGGATGACGTCTGATGACGTGATGTACGATTGCCTTCCACTCTACCACTCTGCAGGTAACAGTGCTGTGGGTGTGTGTGTGTCTGCACATGCCTGTGCGTGTCTGTGTACGTGCATGCGTAGGTGCGAGTGTGTGCTTGAGTGGGTAAAGCTAAATTTGTGTGCACGCGTGCGTGTGCGTGTCAGTCATAGCCGCGGAAAGTAGGGGTGCTGAGGTCGCTGCAGCACCGCCTGAAAAATCAGACTAAAAACAAATACTCAGAACTATTTTTTTTTTTTATGAATATCGCAGGCAAAATAAAAACAAATTCAGCATCACCCAACCAGCAAACCACTTTCCGTGTGTGTGTGTGTGTGTGTGTGTGTGTGTGTGTGTGTGTGTGTGTGTGTGTGTGTGTGTGTGTGTGTGTGTGTGTGTGTGTGTGTGTGTGTGTGTGCGTGTGGGTTACCTCTGAAACACTAAACACATACATATGTTGCCCAGGTAACATAGTCGGAGTGGGGCAGTGCCTGATCCATGGCATGACAGTGGTCATCAAGAAGAAGTTCTCTGCCTCCCGGTTCTGGGATGACTGTGCCAAGTACAACTGCACGGTGAGCCACACACACACACTCCGCATGGTGAGCTATCTAACTCCGTAGCCGAATGAGTACAGAGTAGCTCAGAGACTGGAGGATAAATCTGTACAGAAAAGGAGAGTGGGGATCAGTAGAGACTGAGAGGAGATACTGTACATGTTTTGGGTTAGTTTGGTTTAGAAGGTAGTGTTGTTAATGTATTGGTCCACTGGGCTGATGTTTATCTACAGAAAAGCTCAACGATAGCGCAGGGAGATGTGGTTTTAGGATTAGGGGGTCTGGGAGAAATCTGTTCAGGATGTCTAAGTAGTGAAATCTGAGGTAATGTTTTTGGGTAAGGGCTCTGCAAAGGGTTGTAGACAGCATTATAAAAGCAGGTTGTTGTCTGTTTTTCTACAGAAGTACCCAAAGATACACTACCGTTCAAAAGTTCGGGGTCACGTAGAAATGTCCTTGCTTTGGATAGAAAAGCAACTTTTGTCCATTAAAATAACATCAAATTGATCAGAAATACAGTGTAGACATTGTTATTGTTGTAAATGACTATAGTAGCTGGAAACTCTATCATTTTTATGGAATATCTACATAGGCCCATTATCAGCAACCATCACTCCTGTGTTCCAACGGCACGTTGTGTTAGCTAATCCAAGTTTATCATTTTAAAAGGCTAATTTATCATTAGAAAACCCTTTTGCCATTATGTTAGCACAGTTGAAAACTGGTGTGCTGATTTAAAGACTAGTTGAGTATCTGGAGCATCAGCATTTGTGGGTTCGATTACAGGCTCAAAATTGCCAGAAACAAAGAACTTTCTTCTGAAACTCATCAGTCTAGCCTTGTTCTGAGAAATTAAGGCTATTCCATGCTAGAAATTGCCAAGAAACTGAAGATCTCACACATCGCTGTATACTACTCCCTTCACAGAACAG